>NC_090879.1:28686914-28694414 GCF_036669935.1 Montipora foliosa
AATTAGTTACACTGGGTGCAGTTCTAGGTTTATCAGTTACGATATTCCAGTATTTAGTAGCAGTGAATTTAAATGAGTTTTTGCCATAGTTTGTAGTGTTCACACGAGGTTGGTACAACTTATTTATACCTCTAAGCCCTTGGCTTTAACTTAGCCTGCAATGGCGTCGAAAGTCATGTAACGCGAATGGCGTTTTAGTGGATCCTTAAACAAAATATACCCTTATGGAGTTCAATAATGGAAAGTCAGTTGGATAAACCAGGCAGGTGGTGAAAAACCAACACCTGCAATCTCAAAAGCGACGAGTAATGGACTTCGACAACAATCTATCGCCCGTCGAGCCGAAATCAAAGTGAGCTGTATTTCTAAAATAATATTTAACCAAGTGTGACGGTTATGTAGAACACTGAAACCAAATGGAGAATTCTCTGGTAACTTATGGGTTCAACAAAGACAGAGAACGATTGAACGAATCGAACACCTTACGTGGATCTGTGATCAACTCTGCACAGTCTTCAGGTTAAAAAAATAATTGGAAATGTAACAGCCAAGAATTATTTGAAAGAAACCCTGTCTTGTATTTTGTGCTTTATTATTGGCCGTGTAGAACTTATATTTCAACAGACTTAACTATTGGAGGGTTACGTGAAGTGCTAGTTTTCTACCCATATAGACCACGTGAGCGTTAGCCCTACTGATGGAAATGGGCCCACACAAGGACAGAGAAAAACTCTGACCAGGGTGGGAGTTGAGTCTGTTCAATTATAAGTGCTACACGACCAACGTTTGCAAAAACGTAATCCTTGCTTGCACTTGTACATATTCATTGCCCTGATATTTACATCTTAAATTTCCAATACCTGCTCCCGTCTGACCTTGTAGCTCAGTCGGTAGAGCGGCGGAGATCTAACCCCAAGGTCGTGGGTTCAATTCCCACCCTGGTCAGAGTTTTTCTCTGTCCTTGTGTTGGCCCATTTCCATCAGTAGGGCTAACGCTCACATGGTTCATATGGGATTGAAATCTAGCACTTCACATTACACTCTATTCAGTTACCGTAACTCTGTTTAAAACATAAGTGCTACACGGCCAACGTTTGTATAAACGTAACCTTTCCTTGTACTTGTACATGTTCATTGCCGTGACTCCAACATCTTCAGTTTCCACGGCCTGCTCCCGTCTGACCTTGTAGCTCAGTCGGTAGAGCAGCGGTCATCTAAGCGAGTTCAATTCTTACCCTTGGCAGAGTTTTTTTCTGTCCTTGTGTGGGCCCATTTCCATTAGTAGGGCTAACGCTCACATGCTCTATATGGGTAGAAAACTAGCACTTCACGTTACCCTCTGATATTTAAGTCATGCTGGTGTATGTACTGACACTGTACTGAACAATAGCCAAAAAGTCGCCTGGAGATTTGGCTCTATTATTATGCAAAACGCGAGCGACATTTTGTTTTTGTTTTGTACGTCAACATGGCCACCCAGTCACGTGAGTGCAAACCACGAAATTGCTTTATTCTGGGTGCACTTTCGTTTTACAATAAACTTTTATTCGCAAGCCTGATAATTGGACTCTCCCGTAACGTTCTGATTTTTCTTCCTTTTCAGTTTGAATTTGTTTAGGATGAGCGAGATGGTATCCGATGTGCCCACCAATTCTCCGTCTGCCGAAACACTCAATGATCTGTTCTTGGACGAAACAAATTCCAGTATTCTAATTTTCCATGTGGCCGCTTCCTCTTTGCTGGTGTAGTCGATGAAGGTTTTGTGACGAAGACTCTTCGGTATATCCTGCGGTTTTACGTCATCAATCTTCACCACGATCAAGGATCCGTTTTCGTCGTTCCGCGCAGCTCTGAAAAGCGCCATGTGCATCTCATCTTTGCAAAAACCGCTGGATAGATAGTTTTTTGACATGACAAGAATCACTTTGCGACTGGTGTACACACTATCCGCCATGTTATCGAAAAACGCTTTGCCGGGAATGAAGTCGCGGGAGTGAATGATGTAATTGATGTTGTGTCCATCAAAAAGAGGTTGCAAATTGTCTTTGACCCAGTCGTAGTCTTTAGAGCTGTACGACACAAAGACATCGTGGCTGAACTGATAATCGGGCCCTTCTTGAGCATCTGTGAGAATAAAACACATTCACTTTCACTAAATTGAAACGAAATAATGATTGTAAAAACATGTAAAAAGACCATAGTAGCCCACAGTTAGCACAGCTATTCAAGGCGGGACACTTACACTACGACAATATTACTGCCTCTCACAACAAATTAAACAAAAAGGCACTTAGAAATTGACAAGAGTTACACAAACAAGAATTACACAAACAAACGCCTCGAACGGAGCAGTGGGAACTGACGATGTTTAAGTCACAGCAATGAACATGTACAAATACAAGGAACGATTACGTTTTTGCAAACGTTGGCCGCGTAGCACTTATATTTGTGTAATATGTCAAATCATTTTCAGAACATTTTTTTCTCTCTTATGTACGAGGCGTTTGTTTGTGAAATTCTTGTTTTTGTAACTCTTGTCGATTTCCAAAGCTGGCGGCGAAGTTCAGAGGGGATGCCTGATACAATTCCATATTTTCGTGGCAATTTTAGAGAAGGAAAATAAACGTTGGTTTGCATGTTTGTTTGTTGGTTTTGACTGACGTGGAACTTTTCAGCTATTGCATTTGTCACTTCAAAAGGGGATTCTATTTCGCGATTGTACTGAAAGAGGTTTTTCATGTTAACTCCGGTGAATTGAATGAAATGAAGACATTTATGTATCGATGTGCTTCTAGTCAATCATTGTGGAAGAAGTTTCAGTGATTCGAGTAGGCTCGTCATTTAATTGATGCAGACTATATAGATAAGGCGCCAGTTGTTCAAAAGGTGGATAACCGGCGTTACCCACCGGATAAATCACTACCCTTTGGATAGCGCAATTGGTTTTGCTGACTTATCCACTGAATAGTTCTTTATCCAGCAGATAGCGCTATCCATCGTTCGAACAACTGGGCCCAGAGATACTAGTAAAGTTGGCAGGTTTGATTTGTGATCAAGAATTGACAAGCTCAAATTACAATTAAAATCACCCAATGAGTAATACTAGACGTTTTCTGCGTCAAGTTGTCAAGTCTGAAATTATCTATCGGTGTATTGGGTGGTATATTCCAAGTAATTACGAGAAATGGCTTGGAATCAGTGGGTTTTTAAAATTTCGATAAATAAGTTTTCTAGAAGATCAAAAGAAAGATCTAGGCGACGTAGAAAGTTTGTGTTATTCCGGACATCAAAACCGTGAGATACCCTTCAAGACTCATTATTGTGATTTACATCGGTATTTTCATCAGAAGCCCTACCGCCGCGTATAATTTTATATCCAAACCAAAATTACGTGTTGGCCTTTTAAAACTCGAATTAACACTAGCTACATCTTTCAGAGTTTAAGACATCAAAAATCCTTTGAATTAATACCAATCTCTCGCTCAATACGTGCAAATGACTGTGTTTTCTTCCTATCGTGTTTATGTCTTGTCATAGCTCACTAGCGCCGCCCACATTAACGTTATTGGTTGACAAATGACAACTATGCTTGAAATGCTAGCACTCGTGGAAACTTACGTACCAAAAAAAACTATCTTTTACAAACTCTGAATTAAAACGTTGTTACTTTTCCCTAAACTGACGCCATTTTCTTTTGCGACTTAAATGAAAGTGAGGCTGGTGTTGACCTTGTTATGATACAGACCTCCCTCCGTTTCTTATGATAATGATGTTGTTGTCATGCTAATTAGTAAGAATTTACATAAGAAAAGCAGTGAGGTTTCTATCAAAACAAGGTCAACTCCAGCCTCACTTTCATTCACAGGACAGGTAACTAAGCACACAACTGTAAAATGGACTATTCTGATTTACTCACATTTCTGAGCAAGGTAGGCCATTTTCTTCTTCAGCCTTCTTTGCCGCCTGACAAGGTAGCAAAGCAAAGCTACCATTAAAGCCAAAATGAAGGAGACCGCTGCGACAACTACTTTTAGAATCCAAACTTTATCGTTGTCGCGTTTCTTCCCTGTGGATGCGATAAAACACACAAAACGTCAATTTGGGAAAAAGACAGAAGCTGAGTTCCTTGACGCTTTTCAGGAGTTGTCGTCTAACAGTAAATTTGGTTATTTCAAGTTTCGCAGAGTGCGATAAATAAATGCTATAAAATGCGTTTTTTGTTCTTTAAACCAATAAAAGACAGTATGGGCTTTAAAATCTAAGACAGCGACGTCCACGAATACGTCACCTCAAAATATTACTGCAATATCGTTAAGTCTTTCGCGATTATTCCATGTCGTTCGCGTCGTACAATGTAGGCGAAATATCCTAAAAATTAAACGGTACGAGCGGTTTCAAAGTAAAAACAGAGACCTCAAACTTCGTGATTTCACGTCGTTGTGCTAAAAAGGAGTGCCACACGTGCAGCACGAAGTATCCTAAAAATAAATTGGTACGAGCGGTTTTAGAGTAAAAATAGAAAATTGTTGATTCACATTTGTGCGCTCGCGTTGTCCTCAATACCTCAAATTTGGTGATTTCAGGTTGTTGTTGTTGTTGTTGTGCATTTGCGCTAAAATGCGTGCGCACGTGCAGCACGATTACTTTTCCTCTTTTAACCAATGAAATTGTTGTTTCGCGGCGTTTCCTTGGCGACCGCGTCGTAGATCGTAAAGTCTACGTACGCCACAAAGCAACAATATCATTGGTTAAAAGAGGAAAAATAATCGCGCTGCACGTGCGTACGCATTTTAGCACATATTTTTGCGGAACTCTTTACAACAACGACGTGAAATCACCAAATTTGAGGTTTTGACGACAACGCGAGAGCACAAATTCAAACCTTTCATTCTCTAGTTTTAACCTGAAACCGCTCGTACCAATTTATTTTTAGGATACTTCGCCCACATTGCGCGACGTGAACGAAATGAAATAATCGCGAAAGACTTACGACGGTGCAGAGTTATATTTTGACGTGACATTTCCGTCGACGACGTCACCGTCGCCGGCCGTCGTACATGAGATCTTAAGGTGCCTCAGTCCGGCGTTGCCGTGGCCGTAGCCGTAGCCGTAGCCGTAGCCGTAGCCGTTGTCGATTCTTAAGTGATTCTTTTACGGCTTAGAAACTAGGGACCTTGTGCAAGAACGACGATGACTGAACAGTATTGGTTTTCCATCACGACGGAGAGAATTTGTCTTACTAAAAAACGATATAATTGTAGGTATCATAAGAGGATCCTGCCCCTTGCTTAATTATCTTCTTATTATTGCAAAACTTTACTTTCAAATAGAAACACACAATTTTAAATTTACAAAACATGTTTCGGATGATCGACATCCATCGTCAGTTGTGAATACAAGTGAACCGCTAGTCGGTGTTATATAAAGATAGCTAATAAAATGCATGAGTACTGATTAAATAACAACGTGAATGTGAGGTAATAGAAAATACAATGATGAGAAGACAATGGGTATTGGACTAGGAAAATTCTCAGTTACGTGTGTCAGAAATGCCTTTGGACAGCAGAGATAAAGCAAAAACAAGGCGAGGTTGCCTGGTCGTTCTCCAATGGGGCTCACTGAGAGGCAGGAATTTGCCACATTTTCTGTGGCGAGTCATCTACACGAGCAATTTTTTGTATTTGACAACTTTTATTTGTCACATAAGAGCTAACATGCAAGCTTTTCAGCAAATGCATTTGTAACATAAAAAGTGGCCAAATTTCCTCATCTACTTGTCACACAAAAATTATTCGCTTAGACGGAGCTTTAGTGTCCTTTAGTGTTAACGCGGACAGAAAGCCTCAGGCGTAGAAGAGTGTTACATTTACTCTGGGGTTGAAGCTGAAACTGTAACGTTGAAAACCAATGTTTAAAATTTCATATTCAAAGTTAAAAAAATGTTCTACTACGTCATTAACCTACCTCAAATCTTTTTTTGTTTTGAAAACTGAAAAATATGGGTCGGTCGGACGACAGTAAACGGAGAAAAAAAAAAGTAACAACCTCGTCTTATTTCAAGAGCAGAATTTGACATTCCAGGAAGAATGCTAGCATTACCTTTGACCTCGACGTTCATCGTGGCATTTGCAGATCCCCTATATGAACTCACGACACAACTGTAAATCCCTGAGTCGGACCAATCCACGTCAAAGATATGAAGCCGCATCTCAACTTTCGGCGTCGACTTATCGAGTTGATGGGAGAATGTATTATTGACGCTGTAGTGATCTCCTGAGGTATTAAGCTTTGTTCCATTTAACTCCCAAAACAGGAAATTCGTGAGAAACTCAGATTCCAGCACTTGTTCACCAACACATGATAGCGCAGCGTTTTCGCCAATCTGAATGGTGTATTTTGGATTGGTGGCAGTTATTGTTGGCTTGTAATCTGGAGGGATATCTGGATCTGAAATTAGGAGGAATTCATTGGCTCAAAAATAAGGACAAAGGAAAAGAGATATCACAAGGGTTTGCAATAAGAAGCAAAAGTTTCGAGGGACATAAAAGCTAGTTTTTAATTAAGCCATAAAGCACAGTCAACATACACAGACGAAATATTTCAACTTGTCTTTGCCCCTTTCATTCTCCCAAATAGAGTTCTTTCTTGGGTAGTCATGAGAATTTGGTGTTATCATCAAGATCACATCTCTTAAGCTGATAATTATCTTCATTCTCAAAAGCTGTCTGACTGACTTTTCATTGAAATTGTGAGGAGAATTTACGTAATAACCTCTCCTTGAAATCACAGGGTTAATGAGTAATTTCAAACCGAACAAAATAATGCTTGCAATCAATCTCCTCCAAAAAGTGTTTGTATCGAGAAAACTGAATTTTAGAATCGCTTATTTCCACTCCAAAATTTCCCGGACGCCGCCATCTTGAATAATTTTGACGTGTTCAACAATAGGGCAACCACGTCACCTCACAATAGGGAGCTTAAGATCTACGACGGCGACGTCGACGAAAACGTCACCTCAAAATAGAACTTCGCTCTAGTAAAAGTCTTTCGCGATTATTCCATCTCGTTCACTTCGTACAATGTGGGTGAAGTATCCTAAAAATAAATTTGTACGAGTGGTTTCAGACTGAAAATAGAGAATGAAAGATTCTCTGTTGCATGCTAACGTCGTCGTCAAAACCTAAAATTTAGTGATTTCACGTCGTCGTCACGCAGAGAACCGCAAAAATATGAGCTAAAATCCGTGCCGCACGTGCAGCACGATTATTTATGCTCTTTTAACCAATGATATCATTGTTTTCTGGCGTTTTCGACGACGTCGTCGTCATAGATCTTAAGCTCCCTAATTATTCAAGATGGCGGCGCCAGGGAAATTTGAATACCAAAACGAGCGTTTTTTAAATTTATTTATTTCAGATTCACTCAAACGCTTTTATTGGAAAACTTGGGAGCAATGTTTATTGAAAACATTATGTTCTGTGGTTTAACGTTATTTTCCTG
>NC_090879.1:28696914-28706914 GCF_036669935.1 Montipora foliosa
AACGGCGCGATTTATTACCTAACCAAGGCAACGTTGATCTTTTCACGTGCGAAGATATCATGTTTTCGCGCGAAAGCTCACCTGGTATTTCATTGGTGTTTATATAATAAAAGGTAATAAAGTTATTTCACAAGCAGAGAATACGTACAAAAATATATCGCATGACTGAAATGAGGTAATACTTCGCTTTAGACAAAGATGAAATACCTGACACCAAGACAAGGATGGGATATTCACCCACTCCTACGGCATTGGTAGCTACACAAATATACTTTCCAGTGTTGGACGTTTGCGCGCTAATTATGGTGAGCTCAGAAGCGGTAGAGTTTCTCTGATCTCCTTCAGTTGGTATCGGCCGAACTTGATATTGATCACTCGAATCGCTAGTAACATTGCGGTTGTTCTGAAGCCAATGAATTTGTGGTTTCGGCCATCCATCTGCTTCGCACTGAAGGACAACATGTTCATCGGCCATTGTAACGATTGGACTGTGATCTCCGACATTGCGGGCCTTTGGTTTCGCTGTTATAAAGTTATAGAAAAAAAATGAACACTTTTTAAATATTTGTAAGGCTCTCTGGAGCTGTGCATCATTAGTATTTTCGAAAAGCGTTGGGAATAGTTAGCTACGAGATGATTAAGAAATAACTATTCACCGGCCAATGAATAGCCGAACATAAGCTTCAGCAAAATGGTTTCTTGTTGGTGAAATTTCTTAAGTTACGACTCCGTCCACACATGTCCGGATATTTTCGAAAACGGAGACTTTTGTCTCCGTTTTGGCTCCGGAATACGGAGTCTTCGGGCACCGAAAACGAAGCTGTTTGAAAACGTTCGCCAGACTGTAGATTTTTCAAAACGGAGGTTTATTGTATTCACGAGGATGTGTGAAACAAGATGACATCAGAGGCTCGTGATACCATAGAGAGCGCATGCGCGCGCTTGCTCTATAGGTAGAGGTTCGCGTTTTCGAATGGTTTTCGCGTATTCGTGTGGACGGGCAAATAAGATTCAAAAACGCTACGCGTGGACTCAGGTTTATTAGTAGACAGAGGCGAAAATCTACGTTTTCGAAAATATCCAGATACGTGTGGAAAGGGCTTTAAAAATTTTGCAACTAGCGACTAAAATAAGGAATTGCAACAGTATGTGATTGGCCAGTGACAATGACGACAGTGGCAACTCTGTTACAGAAGTGTTACAATCATTAGATTTAGATCCTTTGAAATGTCGGCGTAAATATTCTATTCGAACTACTTGTTAACCGTATTGACGTCAACATCAGTAAAACGCTTGATCGGCCAGCTGTGTCGGAGAAACAGGAACTTTATTCTACACAACAGACGCCGGCGGAAACGGAGGAAGGGGGCAGAAATGTCTACGCCGGGAAAAGCCAAACCCAGGAAAACTCTGGAACTAGGGCAAGGAGAATGAAGATATTTGAAAATCATTTTGTCGACCATTTTGATAACGTAGACCAAACTGATCAAGACTTATCAAATTCAAAGTTCTTGTTTGTAAAATTGTTGCTCTCCTTTATATTGTACCACTCAATATTTCGACGACGACGATGTTGATGGCGATCAAGGTCACGAGATAGCTTACCGCTGAATTTTTTTTAAACTAAAGCAACCTCCCTCAGATTTTTAGCACTTCTTTCCGTACCACATTCTTTCTCTTTAAAGGCTGAGTACCATGAGCAAAAGTGCGCACTACTAATTTCCAAAAGTCTTATTATCTGAGGGATGGGGCAAAGGAGACAAGACTGGTGCAGTGTTGAGGTGAGAGCACTCGTCATCAACGAAGTTGTCCTGAGTTTGATTTCTAGACTCAGCACCAACCATTACGTGGATTCATTTCGTTGGTTGTTCTGTTCGCCTTCCATCAAAGTCTAAAATTTGATTTGACATGCTTCATTTTACTTAGATTTGGACTGGAGTATTCCCACTTAGTTACGCAATTGCGTTGCACTGCTGAAATTGGTGATGGTAAGCGAAACGCTAATGACTATGTTAACGATAACGCTGACGCTAAAGATAACGCTAATGATAACTAACCCTCACGATAACGCTCATTCTATCGCTAATGATAACGCCAACGATAATAACATTTGATACATGATAAGCTTTCAGCTTCTTTCAACAGAACTTGAAAACCCAGAAAGAGATATCAGGTTATTTACATACCAGCAAGATAAACCATCACAGAAGCCTGACTAATCCCATAGTCGCAAAAATATTCTCCTTCTCCTCCACTCAGACTTTGGAGCTCAAAGCTCGACCACAGTAAAGTATCCTTTCTATTATTTGGTAAGAATAGAGCATTGTTTCTCAGCCATTCAAAACTTGTGTTGTTTTTCAAACTTTCAGCAGAAACTGTGCAATTAAACAAGACAGATTGGTTTTTGTATCTGATGATCTGGTTTGCTGCAGGACTAATTATTTCGACAGCTGTCTTGCTATGCGGCATCAGAACTTTAAGAAAAAAAAACACAAATTTATTAATATTGTATGATATGTGAGCCCATACTGAGTGACAGTAATCACAATAGAAAGAAAAATGCAGTTTGGACAAAGGACTCTTCCCCCGTCAATGTTATTGCAATAAATAAGCCATTGTCCTTGCTGCTATCTCTGCAGTTTATACCTGTCCAGTGCTTATCTGCAGTGCCCTCATAAAAATATTGCAACTTGGAATTCATGAGCACGTCTGAAAGCTTAAGAGGTAGAGTTACTTTTGAGAAAAGTGCCAATGCATGAGAAATGCTCGTGTCGGCGTGAGAGCTTGAGATGCATCGAAATGCGTGAGAGTCACGCTCAATATGTGAGACTTGAGAGCTCTGTCAGTTCCACTCTGAACTCTGCCATTGTCTTGCTCTCATTATGCTAACGACAATGACTTGCAAAATTTGTCAACTTTTCTTGGCATGCTTGCAATTCTGCACTTTTCCATATGGCTTTTTCACGGTTTTGGCTTCTCTTATTTAAAGGGCAAAGGGTAAAGCTGCTTTGTCATTAATATTTATAACAATGTTTGACCAAACGGTTAGTTTGTTTCACTTTCAAAAACGCTATCCTTTCAGGCTATCAATTAAGTGTGTTTACCAGTATTGGCTTGAGATCAAATGAATGTACCAATGTAGCATAATTAATTTGAATTCGAAATTCCTTCAACCTGTAGGTTTATTCAAACAACATGCCGGAGAGATCAGACGTGGAGAAACTGGAAAAACAATACAAATCGAAACACGCGATCCTTCGCATTAATACTTTAGGGTTATTTACTCGAAAATAAACCTAAAACAAATAATAAGTGAAAATGTTTGTTCGTGATCTGTCCAAACACCTACGGATATAGCTAACTCTGTGCTTGCTTTTATCGTCAACAAGAAACGACAGGTTATGGGCCAGCTTTTTTCATAGCCTTTTAATCTTCTTTCAGAACTTCCTAATGAGTTGCAAAATTTGTCAACTGAGGCTAAGTCTAATTCGATACGGGTATGAGCTAAAATCAAGAGGATCTGTTATTGAAGTTGTGCGCGGATCATAAAATGACCTAAAATGTTTGCTCTCTGGCTTACCGTTTACCGTCACGCGAAGCTACTTCGCTACCCAACCAAGCTCGTGTAACACAACTATTTTCATCTCTTCTACTTTAGTGAAATTCTTACCTGCACAAAGAACAACAGCAAGGAAACGTCTCTTAAAAATCTCTAGGCCCATCAACTCTTCCATTCTTGTCTAAACCGTGCATCGACGTACTAGTGTGAGAAGTGTATAAAGGAGCACATTCGCTTTTGCGTGCAGGTCATGTGCCGAACCCTCCCTCGAAAATAGTATCCTTTTAGGGAGGCGTGTAAGTTGTGACGTTAGGAAGATGCCAAGAAGCAAAAACGTCCTACCGGCTGAAAAGTATTGACGACAACATCCGTAAAACGCTTGATCGGCCAGCTGTGTTGGAAAAACAGGAACTTACTACACAAAAGACGCCGGAAATGGAGGAAGGGGCCAGAAATATCTACGGAAAGCCAACGCAGGAAAACTTGGGATGGATTCATCTAAATCGGTTTCAACCATCCTTTGTGCTCTCTATACTTTCAAATGGTTCCACGATTTGGCCGGAGTCTGTGAGCTAGGGCAAGGGGATTTTTTGAAATCATTTTGTCGACCATTGCGACAACGGAGACCAAACTCATCAAGACTCATCAAATTCAAAGCTCTTGTTTGTAAAATTGTTGCTCTCGTTTATTTCTCGTTTGTACCACTCAATATTCTGACCGTTCAATCCAATATCGTACCTACACAGAAACCAATATTCTCAAGGTGCTAAGTGCTTCCCTTGACATTTGCATTTGTGCATTGCGGAATAACAAGGAAAAATGAGGGTCTCCTTTAATTTTCTCTTGGGTGTAAATAAAGAATACTTCAAGTAAAATGAAAACAACTAGTGTTGACCCACAAGTTGCTAACTTAACGATCGCGAGTAGAACAAGACCAGTGGCCCGTTTCTCGAATAGTCCCGATACCTTTTCGGGCTCGAAAAGCCATTTGTGAAACTGGCAACCGCTTCTTTTGGAAAGCCGATCTTTTGACATGTTTTCAAGGTAACAAAAAGAAAAATTACTGTGAAGTTTGACGACTTAAATCCTCTCCGTTCTTGAAATACAAAGGGAAATGTGACACCCGAAATGGCCCGTAAAGTTTCGGGACCTTCGATAAACGGACCCAGGTCCGCTGTGAGGAGCTGTTAACAGAAAACAACCTGTTTGGAATAGTCTACTTTTCCCTCGGGGTCTTCGTTCATGGTCTTTGTTTTCCGAGTGTCCAAAACGAAGACCCTGAGGAAATTTACCTGAAATGAATCATCGGCCACTGCAAACAGTGAGAATGTCACTTGTTTGGTATCTTATTTTTATCTTGGCCTCGGATTTTCGTTTTCCTGGTCTTAATTTTCCGCATATTTTTCGCAAATACGTCTTTGTTATGTTCATTTTGTGGTTGAAATATTAATGACGAATTGTTTGAAGGAAGTCAACAAAGACTGGCAGTGCAAGAACGAGTAATTAAATGAGCGACGCGGAACTGGCAACTAATAAAGCGAAACGCAAAAAGAACTTCTTGAAACCTTCAACAAACCAGCTAATACAAAAGCAGGCAGGGATGGGCAAAATTGAAGAACATTGAAGAGGATTGCAAATGAGATTTTTGAAAACTGTCCAGCCAAACCGTTTTTCAAAGTTGATTTCTGTTGTTTGTAGATCAAATTCTGTATGCTCGACGGACATTCTTTTTTTTGCCCACGAAGCTTTGATTTGAGTTGTTTAAAAGTAATTTCTGGGTTAAAGTTAAGTTTGGTAAAGCGACACAAAATAAAGTGCGCTGCCGTGACAAAACCCCTTTAAGCCAACAAACGGATGCTAAGGTTGAAGATACAAAGAAAGGAATAGACCAGGAGAGGAATCGTGGAATTCTAGGCCTAGATGTTACTGAAGGAGAAGAAATTATAGAGGTAACTTATGGGAGTGACGAGGTTGGACAGGATGAAGGTAGCGACAGGTCGATAAGATTTACATTTTGTAATGAAAATGAGGTCGAGTTGAAAGTTAATGATAGGAACAATCATTAGATTATTTTTGCATCTTTTGTTTCAAATGCCATTCCGTACTAGCTAAAGCTAAAACGAACCTTCATTTCGAACCAAAACAAGACAATTCACCAGTTATCCCTTGCGTGACTTTGACAGCTAAAAGGCGCGTAGACAAATAAACCGGGCTGGAATCGTCCATATATCACTTCAGCCCTTTCACCGGGTCAGCCTGGTTCGCCTAGCCCTAAGACATTTAGACAGGAAAAAAAATGAAATTCCACACGAAACAGTGGATAAAGTTCTAATGTATGACAAAGCTGAAACCCTGGAACAGGCAAACAACATATTGGAAGCCACGGGTAATTAATGTTGTAGCAACGTGGGAGGAGTAAAGGACAAAAAATACAAGGATTAACGTATCAACTGCATGTATTTAGAGAGTCGTAAAGGGGTAAAATGGGAGCTGGGATTGACCTGATTTTTCTGTGGAAAAACAGGATTTGATCACTGGGATTTGATCACTGGGAACTGGGATTTTGTAATTATTGGGAATGGGAGATTACAATGCAACGCGCCCTACCGTGGGCACCCAACAAACTTTCACATTTGACAATTACGTGTAAATACGTCAACTCAACAACCCATGCAACGATGTTCAACTTACAACTGTGCGAACTTTGCAAGGAGGCGTGACTGTCAATCAAATTCACTCATCCTGATTGGCGGACAATTTGTAAAAAAGCTTTGTTAGGTGGCCACGTTAAGGTGCGTCGCACTGTAAGAGTCCTTGCTGAGAATGGAATTTGCATTATTAGAGGTTATCTATCAGGTATTACCAGAAACCCATAAGGGTTGAAACGTGTAACGCGCGTTCACAGCTTCCGAATATTCAGTGCGAACTGGTTGGTTGAATGTTTCGGTGCTAAGTACCATATTTGGAAACCCCTAGCTCTTGTTGTTCCAAATATGGTACTTAGCAAATTGAATATTCAGAAGCTTATTTCCCAGCACACAAGGGGCCGTTACACGTTTCAACCCTTATGAGTTTCTGGTATTACTTCTGCTCGAAATTCCAGATATCAAATATTTCATGCGGTCTTCTTACGTTCCTGGCTACTGCCATAAGAGAGTGAGGATCTCCTGATGCTAACAGACTTGTTCAGTTTTGAACCCCGATCAAAGCTTCCTGTCTATAATACGGCTTCAATAGCACGGATTGACTTCCCTAAACCCACTGCAACCGATGTAATCACTCGAAAAGAAGAAGCTCGGATGAGGTATTGAGCAAAGTGCCATCGATAAATCTGTCAGGCACAAGAACTGAAATGTCCTTAATTGAACGTACCCTACCGATTTTCAAGACCTTCGGCCTAGCGATTGTTGTGGGTCTAGTGAAGAGGGCGAAGACTCCGAGGAGGCCATGATACTGGTGCGAATATTTATGCTAATGTATTTAGTAATAATGATGATGATGACAGTGACTCTGAAGGTGACGAAGAGAAACAAGAGATTGCACCATTCAGAAAGCTTTCATGTGCCAGACGACAGCAGGCCTTTTCCAGCGGACTCTTGCATGCGTAAGCAATCCCATTCAGCTACAAATTATACCTCGCTCTGTCTTTACTGTCTACTTTCTTCAGTAATCTCATGTTTCGTTTTGAGACTTTTCATTAACTGCTTCATACAACATGTCGATGCTGTAAAATTATAGTTTCCTTATCATAACTCCGGTTGGGATTTTAGTAGCAGGGACTGGGATCTATTAAAAAACTTGCCACCGGGTCTGCGATTTTGTCCAAATTTGAACTAGGAAATGGGATTGCCACCCTCCCCCCCCCCCCCCCTCCCCCCTTCATGACCCTTTATTTAGCGTTGCGGCACTAATTTGGGACGATAAATCAAATAACATCAACTCTTACCAAATCGTCTTTTAGTTTAAGAAGAGAAAAATCTCTCGGAACAGAATAGGTAAAAAAGTAAAGTCTGCTACGAGCCTAGAAGGCTCATCAGGCTGGCGCTTATCTCCGCGGTTTCTGTAGCATGAAGCGACTAGGAGTATTTCTACTCCCCCCTGGATGGGATATATATATATAACTAACTGCAGACAGTACTGTTTCGGCCTTCTGGGCCTCACCAGTGTACTGATGTCAGGGATGGAGGTTAAGCTTATAAAGCCACCCCAAATGTCCCACACATGTGGTACATCTAAGCCATGCCTGAGTGCTCAAACTAGCGAGCTAGATATATATATATATCTTTCTTTACCCTCGGATTTTAGAGTAGCTTGGTGTAGCTAATATCTCCGAGCATTTACCCTCCCAACCATGATACACCACAGAAGACAGACCACAACACCGGGAACTACATGCCCTGCCAGTCCATCGCAGGGCTACCCCCAGCATTAGATTCGCCGGTACCCATTTATTCGCCTGGGTCGAGAGAGGCACCGTGAGAGTAAAGTGTCTTGCCCAAGAACACAACACGATCTCCCCGGCCAGGACCCGAACCCAGACCACTAGCGATCCGGAGTCGAGCACACTGACCATGAGGCCACCGCTACTCCCAAACAGAACAGAGTAACAGAGTAGAGAAGCAATTAATTCAACCCATACCACATGTGACCCAAAGTCGGTGACAGGCGATTGCTGTCAGAGCTGTTCCATCCCTCCTCCCAGATATAACCGATTTCATCAAAACAGACTGTTTTTAAGTAACAAAAGGGAGCTGTTGGAGCAGCTTGAAGGAAGGGAAAGATCTGGGCCTATAATTTCAGATGCTAATGAGAATAGGGCATCTTGGGAAGGAATAAGATGTGTCAATAAAGAGAACATCACTGAAGCTAAAACCGCGTATCCGACGGAAAAACCTCGCAGAGAAGAGTAGAGAACCATAAGAAACTCAATCCATTCTGCGAATCGGTACGGCAAACCGATTGAATTCGTACATTACATTGAACAATGTATTAATGGCGTTTGTTCCACTTTGGGCACATTTCTTACAGAGATTAAGGAACCCAATGGTTGATCTGTGAAACATAACCAGACAAAAATATCGCCGGAAGCGAGGCGTTTGTTTCCGGTTGAACTTTCGTAAAGAGGAGAAAGGAATAACTGAACCGATGCAACCATTACGCAAGTTTTGCTGCTATCATTTAAGAGAACAATGAAATAATATTAATGCAAACGTACGAGTCTAGGTTGATAACAGAGTAACGATCCTCGCACCTCTTTGATTATCAGGTACTCAATCAGCTGTTTTTAAAAGTATGATTTTTTTCAGTGGCTGAAAAAGCAATAGCGTGGACTTTAGGCTGTCCCGGCCGGCGAAAGCTGGTAAACAATCATCGTGTATCTATCTAATTATGAAACGTGAGCTGGTTTCGAAGATGGTTGCAAGATAATTGACTTTGAACTGTAATGTGAAACTTAGAATTAGTTTTCATGACTTTTTAAAGTTGTTAATACTTTTATCTTGAGTGGCCTTCAGAAGTCGGCCTCCACGGAAAAAAAAAAATCTACATCCTAAACTTCACGCATGAATTACCGGAAGTAGTGTTTGTTTTGCGGAATATTCGTTCGGTGTCACCTTGTTTTTCAATGTTTCTTGGCAACCACGAAGTGACAAATTCAAATTTCTCGTCACTTAAACTAAAAGGTTGTTTTCTTTTGGCCATTCAAAGTATTCGGCGCAGTTTATTCCTGTTCAATGTGGTAATGAGATGTGTATTATAACATAAAAAGAAATTTCAATCATGTCAGTATACTGACAACCAATATCACTTGTTTTTTTTTCTTCTCCTGCAAAGACACGCTAATCGCGCTTTTCATTTGCCACACGTTTCTTGTATATCATCGTCCTGCTTTGTAACTGCATGCGAGTACTTGAAAAGAAATCGTCCAGTTTGTATCGCTCTTTCGAAAATATAAAACTAGGTTTAGAGTCTTTAAAATATATCGCAAGGGCGTTTATATTAAGCATTTTATATTAGTAACCTTAGTAACCACCTCTTTTAACACATGTCGTCCAACAATCAACATGTCGAGGTCTGCCTCACACGCGTTTCTGGAAAGGATACACTCAGGTTTCAAAGAGAAGAGTATGTAGTTCCCGGTGTTGTGGTCTGTCCTCTGTAGTGTATCATAGTTGGGAGGGTAAATTCTCGGAACTTGGCTACACGTTGGCTACACTCTAAAACCCGAAGGTAAAGAAAGATATGATACGATAAGATATGATACTCAGAGATTATCTGGTAAATTACGCTCAAAGTTTCAGAGAGTAGCCGTATAAGGAAAATGTTGATTTCGGCATGTTATTTAAGATTCTTTTCAGGTTTCTTGTGATACATTTTTAAGCTTTTCTTTCATAAGAAGTTTTCTTACAAAAACCTTTTAGGCTGAGATCAACCAAACTTTTA
>NC_090879.1:28711914-28714414 GCF_036669935.1 Montipora foliosa
CACTCGCTCCCAGAATAATTTTTGGTTACCTTTGGGGGGAGGGGGATGGAAGGGAAGGGGGAAGGAGAGAAAAAAAAATGTGGACAAGGACAGTACGTTAAAATTAAAAGAACTTAACATTTTCGTAAACGCATTGTATTTCTGCTATTCTTATTTTTAAACACGTTGCCTGGAAGATGAATGAAAAGAACCCAAGTGCATCCCTACAAATTGAAGGACCACAACGGATGAAAAGAAAACGGGAAAGTGAAAGCGAGATCAGCGAACCACCTGCTAAGAGAGACAATGCCAGCTGTGGCATGGAGGATGGCTACAGACACCAAGAGGTATGGAAAAGCCTTATTTTCGTAGCAAGCGTTTCCATAGAAACGGAGAGAGCCAAAGAGATTCGTCCGTATTCTTTAACAATGCATCTGGCGGATGGACGGGAAGGGGGAAGGAGAGAGAAAAAAAAAATGTGGACAAGGACAGTACGTTAAAATTAAAAGAACTTAACATTTTCGTAGACGCATTGTATTTCTGTTGTTCTTATTTTTGAACACGTTGCCTGGAAGATGAATGCAAAGAACCCAAGTGCATCCCTACAAATTGAAGGACCACAAGGAATGACAAGAAAACGGGAAACTGAAAGCGAGATCAACGAACCAACTGCTGAGAGAGACAATGCCAGCTATGATATGGAGGATGGCAGACGTCAAGAGGTATGGAAAAGCCTATTTTCGTAGTAAGCGTTTCCACAGAAACGAAGAGAGCGAAAGAGATTCGTCCGTATTCTTTAACAATGCATCTAGCATGACCAGACACTCACATTTTAGCATACTTATACGGCCGGAATTGCTTGCTAGGACAAGTCATCCAAGGCTCACTTTAACCAAATTGTAATTCTCCTGAAAAGACCACTTGTAAGACCAATATTTGTCATTTGCAAAACCTTATCGTTAACGGTTCTTTACAAAGACTCTGTCTCTAATTTCACGATGTATGGCATCCCCTCATGACAACTCGTCCCGGTAAATATCTTAAATTTTACTAACGCTTATTTTTAATTTAATAATAGTGATAATGATAATGATAATGCCGATATGATAATGATACACTTCAAAACATTAACGTTCTTTTCCGGGGTACAAGGATTAACCGGATTTTTGAGATAACGAAATAAGTGAGGCTTTGTTGCGGCCACAAAAAGCAAAGTTTTTGCACGGCGGGGCTCCACTGAACTCACAATGCTGGACTTGTATTGCCCTTTTCTTTCAAGTAAATTTATTTCAACCCTCTTTTCAGGCAGATCGAAGTGAGTCTTGCAGTATCCAAGCGATCGTTAGGACCGGACGAATAGCGAGATATGGTAGCGATGGGAATCTTTTGAAGGCGCTTTCCGGCAAGGAGTCGGATAAAAAACTCATTGTGGACTTCACAGGAGTAGATCCTGAGGACCCCTCATCCGGTACATCAACCTTAATCTGAGTGAAAGTGATCATTGCAGTCGATGAATTGCAAAGAACCCGGATTCGAACAAAAGTACAGAGATGGCCTCGTGGTGAGACCACTCGCCTCCCACCAATGTGACCCGGCCGGGTTCGATTCCCAGAATTGGCGTCACACGTGGGTGGAGTTCGTCGGTGCTCTGTTCCGATAGGTTTTTACTCGGGTACCCTGGTAATCCCGTCTCCTCAAAAATCAACCAATGAGTTCATTTGATTTCTACGCAGTGTCCAGCGCTAAATACACTTGATACTAAAAAAAAAGTTCATTATTATTATTATGAATTGTAACTGTGCTGCACTTGCTCTGTGCAATAGCAGGGTCATAGTCTCGAGTCCCATCAAGAGTCCACTAGGAAGTTTAAGCAAAGACGACGGCTAAGGCAACGAAAACGTCACTCTTAAATATAACTTAGCGCTATCGAAAGTATTTTGCGATTATTCCGTCTTGTTCAGGTTGTAAAATACGGGCGAACTATTCTTCAACTTGTGGGGTACGAACGGTTTTAAAGTAAAAATAGAAAATGAATGGTTCGTTGTTATATGCTCACGTTGCCGCCAGAACCTAAAATTTGGTGATTTCACGTTGTTGTTTTGTGGAATACGGCAAAGAAATGCACGGAAATTCATGCTGCACGTGAAGCACGATTTTTTTGCCTTTTTCAACCAATCATATTCTTGGTTTTTGACGTTCTCGTTGCCGTAGCCATCGTTACTCAAGATGGAGTAAGAATCTAGTACTTGTCCCGATCAGCGTCAGAAAAGTGTCTATTTTTAAACCACGTTTTGTGGGAAACTAAACAATAGACCTCCCCTGCTAGCGGAGGTCTCTTTTCTTTTGCGTTCGCTGGGTTGACGAGTACGGGAGAAGACTGAGATCTTTGCCATGGGTCGAAATTCACTGTGTTGAGCATGCACTGCGGTTACTTAGCGACCGAATCCTTACGTCATACTTCATGTTGTGTGGGCTCACTTAACAACAGCGGAATTACCATAAAGGAATGCGTGGGATACAG
>NC_090879.1:28726914-28734946 GCF_036669935.1 Montipora foliosa
TTAGTTTTTATTCATATGTAAAGTAGAACTAATTACCATCACAAAAACTTCGCACTTAGGACTCGCTTTGAAGAGGAGGCAGACATGAACTCGGAAATGGCCTATTGAATCAATAAAAGTGAATGGAGTATGACATCCTCAGAGACCCGACTGACTACCCCTGGGTCTCCGAGGATGAGAGTATGATCGCCTTGTCCATCTACGAACGTCGATATGGAGCTTATGAACTGTTTCTAATGAAAGCGTTTGAATCCGAAAAAAGTGAATTTCAAAAACGCTTGTTTGGCTTTCGAATTTCACGGGCGCCGCCATCTTGAATATTTGTGACGTGTCGTGGTTGCCCTATTTTTCTGACACAAAGAGCGATTGTTCTGGAACAATAGGGCAACCACGACACGTCACAATTATTCAAGATGGCGCCGCCCGGGAAATTTGAAAGCCTAAACAAGCGTTTTGAAATTCATTTTTTTCGGATACAAACGCTTTCATTGGGAAAAGTTCGAACAATTTTAACTGTAAACATCATGTTCTGTGGTTTAAAGTTATTTTGTTGTTTTAGTGGAGTTTCCCTTTAAGGTCGAATTTTCAATTTTCTCTGGAAATATCCACATCGCTCTCACAAATTTTATTCCTGGAATGTAGACATACTCTTTCCATGCCGAGCAACTTGTGGTAATCACAAAATTGTTACAATAACGGGAAATAATATTTTTAGATAACGTTCTCGCAGCCGTCGTCCTTAATTAAAGAGGAAGCTTAAGCAACGACAAGGGCGATAGCAACGAGAACGTCACAAATTTGCAGCAATAAAAGCAAGGTGACACACGCTACAGACCAACCCGGTGGGGCCAACATATTTAGTGAGCAAAAGCAATAGCTTTGCACGCTCTGCACGCGCATTCTTTTCACTTTTTGTCAATTTCCTTGCCGTCGTCAGCAAAACAACAACAGTTGCATTAGGATAAATTTTTCATTTTCTTCCCTAAATGGAGCGCAATTCATACTAGTTTCTTCTTCCTTAAGGGTTTGCCACACGTTTGTCACGTTAAAATACAATGCGAATTCACATCTAACGACGACTTTCTCGTTGCCGTTGCCGTTGCTCCCAAAGTTTCTAGTGAACACCACGGAACAAATTAAAGCGAATAAGAATATATAAATGAATACTCAGTGGTAGAGCATCCGAACTAGCAACCGGAAGGTCGTAGGCCCGACTCCTGCAAAGGAGCACTCGGATTTTTTCCGAGTATTTCCGATTCACCATCGATAAAAAATCTCTTATTTTCATTCACCGGGGTCAAACATCTATCCCAGTGGTAGGGCTTTTCCGAGCTACAGATCGTAGAAGGTCGTAGGGTCGACTCCTGCCGAGGAGCATTCCGATTTTTTCCGAGTATTCCTCGAATCGACATCCAAAAATAAATCTCTTCATGAATAAAATGATTCCAAAACCAAACCGAGAATATTCTGCCACCCCAGCGGAACAACGCTTCTTTTGCTTTCTGCTTATATTTATCTATTTATTTATTATTTATTTCTGTTATTGGCAGAAACTAAAGGACTATCCCACAAAAGACAAATACTTCTTTCACATCGAAAGGTAAGCCTTCTTGTTGCATGTCCTGCCACCGTCCAGTCCCTCGCATCAAAAGAATATCTCGCCAGTGATGAAAACGGGAAGGCCTTCATGAAGCCGGGCGTGGATACTGTTCGAGATCGGCAGAGCTGGTTTGGTTTTAATGGTAGCTACTTTGAACCACACGTTGAATAAATCGGAAGCAATGGTGCATTTTTAACAGCAAGACCTCCCGGATGGAGTAGGAGAATCTACTGATCCAGAAAACAAAGTCCAAGATGAACTCTGAAAAAAAGAAATCGAAAGGAAAGGAACTTTATTTAAGTGCCTAAGCACTAATCTGGGACACTGTAAATTGAAATTAACAAGTTAACACAAGTCAAATCAAATGTTGGTTTTTGAACACTTGAGAAACAGAACTGTAATTCACGGGGAAGTACTGTCTGTGTGTTTGTGTGTGTGTGGTGTGTGTGTGTGTGTGTGTGATATTCTTCATAAGTCGCTATACTGAAAAGACTGTGTGCTAGAACAGCATTGTGGGATTGTTAAGGAAGACGTGCGTATGTTAGTGAGCTTTGAAGCACGAGACATTTTTGAGTCACGTATACTGAAACCGGAAGTGACTTGTCACTACCGTACGATATTCATATTGTTACGCATCTTTTCCCCGTAAGAGACGTTAGTTTAAAAATCTGGGAGACATGACTGTCCTGGCATGCGAAATGTTCAATTTCGGTTTCCTTCCGTCGCGTGCTTTAAAGTGCTATTAGAGACCTTACGATAGGACGACTACGAAAACGCCACCAAACAGTGGACTTAATGAGCAAAAACAAAGCTTTGCACGCCCTGCACGTGCGTTTTGCATTTTGGTACATTCCTTTGCCGTCCTCGTCCCGACAAAACGACGTGAATTGACTAATTTTAAAGTCGTGTAGAGGACTTGAGAACCTGACGAAATATTTTTAATTTTCTTCCCAAACAACCACACCGTTTATGCCAGTTTCAAATTGCGGGAATAAGTTATTCCCGCAATGTTGATAAACACTTTCCATTCCGAACGACTTGGAGTTATCACGAATTTGTTACAATAACGAGAAATAATATTTTTAGATGACGTTTCTCGTTGGAGTCGTCCTCTTCCTTGGGTAAGGTCCCTATTATGATTAATCTCGACCCCAGAGCTCTTCTCTTGACTGAGGGAGAGAAGAGCTTTGGGGAACCCTGAAACAAGGTGTCTTCTCATTGGTTTTGGTAAAGAACAATCAAAAGCGTCTCTAATTGGTGCATTCACGTTAGCACGAGGAGTGAGCAGGGCGCCGTTCAGGTTCAAATAAGCCAATTTTTGGCTATAGGAGCCCTACGGCGTATGTCCTCCTACATAGAATTTCCCAGAGCCTTGGGTTGATCCGAGGCTGCGGTGACGAGAATGTATTATGATCAAAAAATCACTCTCTTTTTTCTTCAGATTTTGAAAGTGTGTTTGCTTAACACCGAATTTGGAAAATTTTGAGCTTTGATTTTTACCCAAAGGCGGTTTACTTTCAGTGTAAGTTTTGGATTTCAGGGTCCGCCATTACTCACGTTCAAAACCGACCGATTGGATCTCAGGGAAAAGTGGACGTCATTTACTCACTGGCTCAAAACTTCGGCGTGTAAATGCAGCTTATTATTTATGCAAAACGCTAGTTTAAAACTCCCGTGCTGCCTATTAATTCAGGCCGTGTACACACGCATTGCATTCATAAACAAGTGAGTCTTTGACGTCATTTTCTCCTCGATCCAGGGCTGTCAAGATTTTAAAGGAAACAGGAAAATTCAAGTAAAAATAAACAGGTGTATTTTTGAAATCAACACTTAAAACTTGGGTCACTAATTGTTTAGTCAACATAGTTTTGTAATTCAAAGAAAAATTTTGGTCTTAGCAGCACTTTACTCCCCATATTTGAAAACAGACGCGTGCAAAGCAAGGGAACATGTGTCCGGTCCACATACAAAGGAAAGTTATCGAATGGATGGCGCATGACAGGTGCCATTACCATTATGGTATCTATAAAAAGGCCGATTTCTTCCTCGCTCTTTTCGTACGAAAGGTACGAGTAACTCTTCAGAAGCCGACAAGGCGGAAGTTTGCTTTGCGAGGGCAGCAATCGATAGCAAGCACTTATGATCACTGGCAGCCGTGTTTCGCCTCTTGCGCAGTCTCCTCACCTTGCAGGATAGACTCTTGAGACAATCTCGTCCCCAGAGCCCACGTGTCTTTTGGTCAGCGCCAAGACAACGGAGCTCTGGAATAATCAATTCTCAGAACTGTGTTGATTGGCTAATTGATTTATCAAACTGCTCATGCGCAAACTACCCAGTGTAAAATAGCTTGTAATTTGCGAATATGACGCAAAAATCTCCAACTAAACTTGTAAACACGAAGATTTGTCGCTGCTGTTCAAACCATTGAGTTCTAATCATCGCCCCGTTTCACTTTTCACTGAAACCAGAACTCCTAAAATCTTGGAGTTCCGGAAATTAATTATCCCAGAGCTCCGTGTCTTGGCGCTGACCAAAAGACACGTGCACGCCTGTAACTTAGCGCTATCGCAAGTATTTTGCGAAAATTCCGACTTGTGCACAATACGGGCGACCTATCCTGTATCTGACTTACCTGATTAGAGTGTAATGTGAAGTGCTATTGTAGGTTTCTACCTCATACGACCCTTCGGGTTAGATCACCGCTGCTCTACCGACTGAGCTACAAGGTCAGACGGGAGCAGGCCATGGGAACTGAAGATGGCCATTAGTAGGGCATTAGTCCGTTAGTACGGCTAACGCTCACATGGTTCATATGGGGTAGAAACCTGGCACTTCACATTACACTCTAATCAGTTAAGTCTGTTCAAATATAAGTTCTACATGGCCAACGTTTGCAAAAACGTACTCCCTCCTTGTATCCTGTAACTGGATGGGTATAAACGGTTTTAAAATAAAATTAGTAGAAAATTAATGGTTCATTGTTGTATGCTCACCTTGTCCGCTGAGTCGTCAAAACCTAAAATTGGGGATTTCACGTTGTTGCTTTGTGGAGTACGGCAAAGAAATGCACGGAAATTCGTGCTGCACGTGCAGCACGAGTATTTTTCCTTTTTAAACAATCATATGCTCGCTTCGTGGCGTTGTCGTTGCCGTTGTACGAGGGGAGCTTTGCCTGCATTAAAAAGCCATGATCCAGAATGGTAAATCATCCCAAAAGTAACGGGTTGTTATTGGTTTATTTTGGACACGAAGAATCTTTGCCATTGGTGGAACCGTGGTGACATGAGTACAAGAATAAATTACGTGGATGAAAAGCACTCATTGATTCCAGCCGTTAAAATAAATTCTCCATTGATGGAAAGCCACTGTTCTGACGACTGCGATAGCTCAGATCCCTTTATAGTTGAACCTGGATTTGAGATTCAACGAAGGTTCGCTGCACCAAGGATATCATAGAAGCAGCAGAGCTTTGTTAAATCGAGATTCCCCCTCCCCCCCGGGGTCAGAAGCACCTTATGTAAATTTTCGGCCCGATGTTGTGAGCAGCGACTTTATTGAACCTGAAAAGCCCCCAAGGAGAGCGATCACTTAAGCATATTATTATATAATGTTGCCAGTCTCAACCACGTAACCTAAGAACGTTTACGACTGTACACTGAAAAATTCGCACATAAAAGCGTAACAAATTGGAAGATCCACTGAAATTTGTGCCTTGCTAACGCCAAAAATAAGACGTTTGCAGAGATTTCTCACACAAAAACTAAAAGAAACCTATTTGGGGTGATTATTTAAAACGTCAGATTTCGGCAGTTCTTCATAAAAACGCGTTCCAAGTTTCATTTCTGACCTATATCGACTATTCCAGCATTGCCAAAAAACAAGAGCGAACCAGAAGAGCTACTATCTACTCAACTTACAGCAACTGCCTTCAAGCAAGTTGTAGAGGAAAAAGTGGTCATTGAAGACAGTTAGATTTCGTTTAAGTAACTGGCCCAAAGCGTTTTAAGTAATCGTGGCATTCGTACCAGAGACAGGGGTTGGAAGTTCATCGCAAAAATGGAAAATTGCAAGGTGGATGCGAAGCACGTGGCGTCGAAGCATGTCAAATCCCCAGCTCGAGTTGTTCCGGAAATAGCATGTGATGATATCAGTAAAGTTCCGCAAAGCTTGGCTACTGACGGACAGTTAAAGTATCTGCGGAGGACACAGGAGGACTAATTTAGGCGGAGGAGCATAAATTGGAAACCGCGGAAGTCAAGTATAGTTAATGTCAGTAACAACTACATTTAAAATAGGCTGAGTACAACATTGTGCAAGAGGAAATGCTAGATCAAATTGAGGTAAAAGAGTTATATAAGATATTGATGTTTTTGTTTTGGAGTCAGGCAAAAAAATATTATACGCAGAACTAAATAAATGATGGAAAAAAAAAGTTGCTCAATCAAAATAAGGACTGTCCGTACACCCACTCTGAACAAATGTTCTACACTGAATTTTAGATCGAATTGGAACTGGTCGTGATTTAGAAATGGTGGTTTGCAAGTGTATACACACAACCCGCAAAAAAGCGTTGGACTTTTGAATGCTAAAACCTCGCCGTTGCACTTTCCATGCCTCCCGACTTTCAAAGGCTCCGGTAGTATCAACTGACTTGCAGCTCAGAGTGAAGCAGTGCTAAGGAGTAAAAGATAAGAAGAAAGAAAGCTTCACGCTTGTCGAACGAAGTTCTGCATAATTTTGACAGTCTTCTGAGCTTTCACCTGTGTAGGTGTGTAGGCGAAAAAGCAAGGCAAAACAATCTTGCCAAGTATTTATTTCTTGTTGAGGCCGGGTGTATAGCAAAAGTATAAAACGGACGTTTTGGCTAATTATGACGTAACAAATTGAGTGTAAACTGCTAAGACGATAGTGACATCCTGAAACCGAATGAAAGCCATACTGAAGAACTAAACACACCATAGAAAATCACTGCTTTCAAACGCAAGGGGACGTCAGAGACGAGTGCCGAAAGGATCCATCATAACAACAGTGGCAGAAGAGAAATATTTTCCCTAAACCCAAATTTTTGATCAAAATTCCCTTATTTGCCTTTGAGATTCGCCCAGCTTGTCAGCAAAGTTGCTTTGCTTTTTACCAAGAATGGGGAAAAACAGAATAAACTTCCTCTTTCTTTTTCGCTGTATCGGGGAGATTAAACCGACTCGCCTAAAAGCCACAGTCTGTGATGGGGTTTACGGTCGTTACGAAAAGTGACTCACATTTTGTCTTTGTTAAGAACCCGCAATGGCTGGCGTATTCGTATTAGCTGTTCTCTTCGTGCGAGAAAAAATCTTCAGTTTCTGTTCAAACAAGGTGATTTTAGAGAGGACTGGAACTCGAAGAAAAACGTAACGCCAGTCGAGAGTTATCTTGATTTAACAATTTGTTTATATTGAGAAAATAGTTTGACGTCCGTAAGTACTTACGCAGAAGTGAAATGATGCACTAGGTAATGCAAGTCATAACGACACCGGGCGCGTGAGCAATGATCAATGAAAAATTAAAACGTTAACCACTATTCTAGAATTCCATGTTGCGCGCGATCTTGATTAATGAGATGGTTCAAATAACAAAGCGACGTAAGGCAAAAGTTAGCTACAGCGCTATTGGAACTGGCCAGGAATAATAGTTTTATTTACATTTTTGTTATAAGACTGAAAAACGTATTGCTGAATACCAGGAAATCCCAAACAATCACTTGGCGCGATCTGAAAACCGAGAGTTGTGAGGCCAGTCAGAAGAAAACTGCAAATTACGAATTGGGGTTTTTTCCATTTCTAAGCTCTTTAACTATTTGTTGGTGGTGCTCAGGGGAGAGAAAATAGACAATGTTAGCAAACAAAACCGAAAACATCGCAGAACATGAGCTGAATGAATTTCACTTCATGTTCACTTTAATGATTTATGTTGAAGGTTTTCCTCGACACGACAATTAAATCGAAGGCAGGAGCAGGAAACAAATATTTTCTATCCCTTCCGGATTAATAAAAATACTACTATTTCCTTATGAGTGGTTTCGTTCAAGCTGTTTCGTTTCAGGGATATTTGTGGTTTCGAAGGTTTTTAACAATATTTGCTAAAAGAAAAAAAACATGTGCGTTTTGTCTTTACAAAGTAATTTTTTACATTTTTTTTCCTACTGTAAACTATCTTTCCTCACGGAAAGGAGTGTCACGTAATCTCTGGCGATGACCAATGGCCGAAAAACTCGAAGATGAACGAAGAAAAAAAAGGCCATCACAACATTTCATTTTCTGGCGAAAGCAGTATTACAAGTCATTACTGTACTTGCGTACAATTAGTAAGTTTGTATATTTATGTCCCATCATTATTTTATTGTGCAACGCAATAATTTGACGACAATATCTATGTTTCCGTGTTGAAGATTTGAAA
>NC_090879.1:28740046-28747546 GCF_036669935.1 Montipora foliosa
TTCCCTTTAAGGTCGAATTTTCAATTTTCTCTGGAAATATCCACATCGCTCTCACAAATTTTATTCCTGGAATGTAGACATACTCTTTCCATGCCGAGCAACTTGTGGTAATCACAAAATTGTTACAATAACGGGAAATAATATTTTTAGATAACGTTCTCGCAGCCGTCGTCCTTAATTAAAGAGGAAGCTTAAGCAACGACAAGGGCGATAGCAACGAGAACGTCACAAATTTGCAGCAATAAAAGCAAGGTGACACACGCTAACACCAACCCGGTGTGGCCAACATATTTAGTGAGCAAAAGCAATAGCTTTGCACGCTCTGCACGCGCATCTTTTCACTTTTTGTCAATTTCCTTGCCGTCGTCAGCAAAACAACAACAGTTGCATTAGGATAAATTTTCATTTTCTTCCCTAAATGGAGCGCAATTCATACTAGTTTCTTCCTTAAGGGTTTGCCACACGTTTGTCACGTTAAAATACAATGCGAATTCACATCTAACGACGACTTTCTCGTTGCCGTTGCCGTTGCTCCCAAAGTTTCTAGTGAACACCACGGAACAAATTAAAGCGAATAAGAATATAATAAATGAATACTCAGTGGTAGAGCATCCGAACTAGCAACCGGAAGGTCGTAGGCCCGACTCCTGCAAAGGAGCACTCGGATTTTTTCCGAGTATTTCCGATTCACCATCGATAAAAAATCTCTTATTTTCATTCACCGGGGTCAACATCTATCCCAGTGGTAGGGCTTCCGAGCTACAGATCGTAGAAGGTCGTAGGTTCGACTCCTGCCGAGGAGCATTCGGATTTTTTCCGAGTATTCCTCGAATCGACATCCAAAAATAAATCTCTTCATGAATAAAATGATTCCAAAACCAAACCGAGAATATTCTGCCACCCCAGCGGAACAACGCTTCTTTTGCTTTCTGCTTATATTTATCTATTTATTTATTATTTATTTCTGTTATTGGCAGAAACTAAAGGACTATCCCACAAAAGACAAATACTTCTTTCACATCGAAAAGGTAAGCCTTCTTGTTGCATGTCCTGCCACCGTCCAGTCCCTCGCATCAAAAGAATATCTCGCCAGTGATGAAAACGGGAAGGCCTTCATGAAGCCGGGCGTGGATACTGTTCGAGATCGGCAGAGCTGGTTTGGTTTTCATGGTAGCTACTTTGACCACACGTTGAATAAATCGGAAGCAATGGTGCAATTTTAACAGCAAGACCTCCCGGATGGAGTAGGAGAATCTACTGATCCAGAAAACAAAGTCCAAGATGAACTCTGAAAAAAGGAAATCGAAAGGAAAGGAACTTTATTTAAGTGCCTAAGCACTAATCTGGGACACTGTAAATTGAAATTAACAAGTTAACACAAGTCAAATCAAATTTTGGTTTTTGAACACTTGAGAAACAGAACTGTAATTCACGTGGAAGTACTGTCTGTGTGTTTTGTGTGTGTGTGTGTGTGTGTGTGTGTGTGTGTGATATTCTTCATAAGTCGCTATACTGAAAAGACTGTGTGCTAGAACAGCATTGTGGGATTGTTAAGGAAGACGTGCGTATGTTAGTGAGCTTTGAAGCACGAGACATTTTTGAGTCACGTATACTGAAACCGGAAGTGACTTGTCACTACCGTACGATATTCATATTGTTACGCATCTTTTCCCCGTAAGAGACGTTTAGTTTAAAAATCTGGGAGACATGACTGTCCTGGCATGCGAAATGTTCAATTTCGGTTTCCTTCCGTCGCGTGCTTTAAAGTGCTATTAGAGACCTTACGATAGGACGACTACGAAAACGCCACCAAACAGTGGACTTAATGAGCAAAAACAAAGCTTTGCACGCCCTGCACGTGCGTTTTGCATTTTGGTACATTCCTTTGCCGTCCTCGTCCCGACAACGACGTGAATTGACTAATTTTAAGGTCGTGTAGAGGACTTGAGAACCTGACGAAATATTTTTTAATTTTCTTCCCAAACAACCACACCGTTTATGCCAGTTTCAAATTGCGGGAATAAGTTATTCCCGCAATGTTGATAAACACTTTCCATTCCGAACGACTTGGAGTTATCACGAATTTGTTACAATAACGAGAAATAATATTTTTAGATGACGTTCTCGTTGGAGTCGTCCTCTTCCTTGGGTAAGGTCCCTATTATGATTAATCTCGACCCCAGAGCTCTTCTCTTGACTGAGGGAGAGAAGAGCTTTGGGGAACCCTGAAACAAGGTGTCTTCTCATTGGTTTTGGTAAAGAACAATCAAAAGCGTCTCTAATTGGTGCATTCACGTTAGCACGAGGAGTGAGCAGGCGCCGTCAGGTTCAAATAGCCAATTTTTGGCTATAGGAGCCCTACGGCGTATGTCCTCCTACATAGAATTTCCCAGAGCCTTGGGTTGATCCGAGGCTGCGGTGACGAGAATGTATTATGATCAAAAAATCACTCTCTTTTTTCTTCAGATTTTGAAAGTGTGTTTGCTTAACACCGAACTGGGAAAATTTTGAGCTTTGATTTTTACCCAAAGGCGGTTTACTTTCAGTGTAAGTTTTGGATTTCAGGGTCCGCCATTACTCACGTTCAAAACCGACCGATTGGATCTCAGGGAAAAGTGACGTCATTTACTCACTGGCTCAAAACTTCGGCGTGTAAATGCAGCTTATTATTTATGCAAAACGCTAGTTTAAAACTCCCGTGCTGCCTATTAATTCAGCCGTGTACACACGCATTGCATTCATAAACAAGTGAGTCTTTGACGTCATTTTCTCCTCGATCCAGGGCTGTCAAGATTTTAAAGGAAACAGGAAAATTCAAGTAAAAATAAACAGGTGTCTTTTTGAAATCAACACTTAAAACTTGGGTCACTAATTGTTTAGTCAACATAGTTTTGTAATTCAAAGAAAAATTTGGTCTTAGCAGCACTTTACTCCCCATATTTGAAAACAGACGCGTGCAAAGCAAGGGAACATGTGGCCGTCCACATACAAAGGAAAGTTATCGAATGGATGGCGCATGACAGGTGCCATTACCATTATGGTATCTATAAAAAGGCCGATTTCTTCCTCGCTCTTTTCGTACGAAAGGTACGAGTAACTCTTCAGAAGCCGACAAGGCGGAAGTTTGCTTTGCGAGGGCAGCAATCGAAGCAAGCACTTATGATCACTGGCAGCCGTGTTTCGCCTCTTGCGCAGTCTCCTCACCTTGCAGGATAGACTCTTGAGACAATCTCGTCCCCAGAGCCCACGTGTCTTTTGGTCAGCGCCAAGACACGGAGCTCTGGAATAATCAATTCTCAGAACTGTGTTGATTGGCTAATTGATTTATCAAACTGCTCATGCGCAAACTACCCAGTGTAAAATAGCTTGTAATTTGCGAATATGACGCAAAAATCTCCAACTAAACTTGTAAACACGAAGATTTGTCGCTGCTGTTCAAACCATTGAGTTCTAATCATCGCCCCGTTTCACTTTTCACTGAAACCAGAACTCCTAAAATCTTGGAGTTCCGGAAATTAATTATCCCAGAGCTCCGTGTCTTGGCGCTGACCAAAAGACACGTGCACGCCTGTAACTTAGCGCTATCGCAAGTATTTTGCGAAAATTCCGACTTGTGCACAATACGGGCGAACTATCCTGTATCTGACTTACCTGATTAGAGTGTAATGTGAAGTGCTATTGTAGGTTTCTACCTCATACGACCCTTCGGGTTAGATCACCGCTGCTCTACCGACTGAGCTACAAGGTCAGACGGGAGCAGGCCATGGGAACTGAAGATGGCCATTAGTAGGGCATTAGTCCGTTAGTACGGCTAACGCTCACATGGTTCATATGGGGTAGAAACCTGGCACTTCACATTACACTCTAATCAGTTAAGTCTGTTCAAATATAAGTGCTACATGGCCAACGTTTGCAAAAACGTACTCCCTCCTTGTATCCTGTAACTGGATGGGTATAAACGGTTTTAAAATAAAATTAGTAGAAAATTAATGGTTCATTGTTGTATGCTCACCTTGTCCGCTGAGTCGTCAAAACCTAAAATTTGGGGATTTCACGTTGTTGCTTTGTGGAGTACGGCAAAGAAATGCACGGAAATTCGTGCTGCACGTGCAGCACGAGTATTTTTCCTTTTTAAACAATCATATGCTCGCTTCGTGGCGTTGTCGTTGCCGTTGTACGAGGGGAGCTTTGCCTGCATTAAAAAGCCATGATTCAGAATGGTAAATCATCCCAAAAGTAACGGGTTGTTATTGGTTTATTTTGGACACGAAGAATCTTTGCCATTGGTGGAACCGTGGTGACATGAGTACAAGAATAAATTACGTGGATGAAAAGCACTCATTGATTCCAGCCGTAAAATAAATTCTCCATTGATGGAAAGCCACTGTTCTGACGACTGCGATAGCTCAGATCCCCTTTATAGTTGAACCTGGATTTGAGATTCAACGAAGGTTCGCTGCACCAAGGATATCATAGAAGCAGCAGAGCTTTGTTAAATCGAGATTCCCCCTCCCCCCCCCGGGGTCAGAAGCACCTTATGTAAATTTTCGGCCCGATGTTGTGAGCAGCGACTTTATTGAACCTGAAAAGCCCCCAAGGAGAGCGATCACTTAAGTATATTATTATATAATGTTGCCAGTCTCAACCACGTAACCTAAGAACGTTTACGACTGTACACTGAAAAATTCGCACATAAAAGCGTAACAAATTGGAAGATCCACTGAAATTTGTGCCTTGCTAACGCCAAAAATAAGACGTTTGCAGAAGATTTCTCACACACAAACTAAAAGAAACCTATTTGGGGTGATTATTTAAACGTCAGATTTCGGCAGTTCTTCATAAAAACGCGTTCCAAGTTTCATTTCTGACCTATATCGACTATTCCAGCATTGCCAAAAAACAAGAGCGAACCAGAAGAGCTACTATCTACTCAACTTACAGCAACTGCCTTCAAGCAAGTTGTAGAGGAAAAAGTGGTCATTGAAGACAGTTAGATTTCGTTTAAGTAACTGGCCCAAAGCGTTTTAAGTAATCGTGCATTCGTACCAGAGACAGGGGTTGGAAGTTCATCGCAAAAATGGAAAATTGCAAGGTGGATGAGAAGCACGTGGCGTCGAAGCATGTCAAATCCCCAGCTCGAGTTGTTCCGGAAATAGCATGTGATGATATCAGTAAAGTTCCGCAAAGCTTGGCTACTGACGGACAGTTAAAGTATCTGCGGAGGACACAGGAGGACTAATTTAGGCGGAGGAGCATAAATTGGAAACCGCGGAAGTCAAGTAGAGTTAATGTCAGTAACAACTACATTTAAAATAGGCTGAGTACAACATTGTGCAAGAGGAAATGCTAGATCAAATTGAGGTAAAAGAGTTATATAAGATATTGATGTTTTTGTTTTGGAGTCAGGCAAAAAAATATTATACGCAGAACTAAATAAATGATGGAAAAAAAAAGTTGCTCAATCAAAATAAGGACTGTCCGTACACCCACTCTGAACTAAATGTTCTACACTGAATTTTAGATCGAATTGGAACTGGTCGTGATTTAGAAATGGTGGTTTGCAAGTGTATACACACAACCCGCAAAAAAGCGTTGGACTTTTTGAATGCTAAAACCTCGCCGTTGCACTTTCCATGCCTCCCGACTTTCAAAGGCTCCGGTAGTATCAACTGACTTGCAGCTCAGAGTGAAGCAGTGCTAAGGAGTAAAAGATAAGAAGAAAGAAAGCTTCAAGCTTGTCGAACGAAGTTCTGCATAATTTTGACAGTCTTCTGAGCTTTCACCTGTGTAGGTGTGTAGGCGAAAAAGCAAGGCAAAACAATCTTGCCCAAGTATTTATTTCTTGTTGAGGCCGGTTGTATAGCAAAAGTATAAAAACGGACGTTTTGGCTAATTATGACGTAACAAATTGAGTGTAAACTGCTAAGACGATAGTGACATCCTGAAACCGAATGAAAGCCAATACTGAAGAACTAAACACACCATAGAAAATCACTGCTTTCAACGCAAGGGGACGTCAGAGACGAGTGCGAAAGGATCCATCATAACAGTGGCAGAAGAGAAATATTTCCCTACCAAATTTTTGATCAAAATTCCCTTATTTGCCTTTGAGATTAGCCCAGCTTGTCAGCAAAGTTGCTTTGCTTTTTACCAAGAATGGGGAAAAAGAATAAACTTCCTCTCTTTCGCTGTATCGGGAGATTAAACCGACTCGCCTAAAAGCACAGTCTGTGATGGGTTACGGTCGTTACGAAGTGACTCAATTTGTCTTTGTTAAGAACCGCATGGCTGGCGTATTCGATTAGCTGTCTCTTCGTGGAGAAAATCTTCAGTTTCGTTCAAACAAGGTGATTTTAAGGACTGGAACTCGAAGAAAAACGTAACGCCAGTCGAGAGTTATCTTGATTTAACAATTTGTTTATATTGAGAAAATAGTTGACTCCGTAAGTACTTACGCAGAAGTGAATGATGCAATAGGTAATGCAAGTCATACGACACGGCGCGTGAGCAATGATAATGAAAATTAAACTTAACCACTATTCTAGAATTCCATGTGCGCGCGATCTTGATTATGAGATGGTCAAATAACAAAGCACGTAAGGCAAAGTTAGCTACAGCGCTATTGGAACTGCCAGAATAATAGTTTTATTACATTTTTTATAAAGACTGAACGTTTGAATACCAGGAAATCCCAACATCACTTGGCGCGATCTGAAAACGAGAGTTGTGAGCCAGTCAGAAAACTGCAAATTAGAATTCCATTTCTAAGCTCTTTTAACTATTTGTTGGTGGTCTCAGGGAGAGAAATAGACAATGTTAGCAAACAACCGAAAACATCGCAGAACATGAGCTGAATGATTTCACTTCATGTTCACTTTAAATGATTATGTTGAAGGTTTCCTCGACAGACAATAAATCGAAGGAGCAGGAACTAAAATATTTCTATCCCTTCCGGATAAAAGATACTACTATTTCCTTCTGAAGTGGTTTCGTTCAAGCTGTTTCGTTTCAGGGATATTTGTGGTTTCGAAGGTTTAACATAATATTTGCTAAAGAAAAATGTGCGTTTTGTCTTTCCAAAGTAATTTTTTACATTTTTTTCCTACTGTAACTATCTTTTCTCCCCGGAAAGGAGTGTCACGTAATCTCTGGAGTGACAATGGCGAAAAACTCGAAGATGAACGAAGAAAAAAAGGCCATCACACATTTCATTTTCTGGCGGAAAGTATTACACGTCTTACTGTATTGCGTATAACTTAGTAAGTTTGCTATTTATGTCCCTTCCTTATTTTATGTTCAACGCAATAATTTGACGACAATATCTATGTTTTCCGTGTTGAAGATTTGAAAAATTGGGTTGTTATTCCCCGAGGGCCAACAAAGCGTATTTAAATCTGGTGTACTCTCGACTTAAGTAAGGATGTGGCAAAGGTCATTGCAAAACGTTCAAGCTAATGTATTTATTTAAAATCTTGTGACTTTTTTCATTTTCTAAGAACA
>NC_090879.1:28757546-28770046 GCF_036669935.1 Montipora foliosa
CAAAAAATTGTTATTTTCATCTTTTTTGCAATTTTTCTTATTATTTACATGACTGTTGAGTTTGCCCCCTACAATCGTCTTTTCCAAAGATGCGGTTTTTCGCTATTCTTGGTTTTGTCTCCAGCCCTATTTGCTTCCCCTAAACATTGTAATATTATTATAGTTAAGTAGTTAAGCTAGGTAGGCATTACCTAACTCTATGCAAAGTCCTTTTCTAAAGACAACAGTGATTTGTATTTCAAAACTACAATCAATAGAACTCAAATGCCTGCCTAACTTTGTCATACAAAAAACGAGATAACAGTAACTGTTTTCATTTAAATAAAAAAAAACAAAACAAAACAAGAACAGCTGCAATTTTACTTCTTCAAAAAGATTTATCATAAAACCACGAGGACTAATACCAAAGTGAACTCCCTTAATTTGTACCCAATTTGTACCAAAACTCCATCTTCAAAATTATAACCTTGGGTGCCAGGGGAATTATTTTCAAAGGTCTGAGAGAGTGCTACGCGTGTTGGAGGCAATGACCCAGGACTCTGTCTTTGCATTCGATACGTGTAGTGTTGTCTTGGACCTTGGGAAAAAATTCCTCTGGCACTCATGGTATCTTTAAAACAACAAGACATTTGACAAGAAGCCGACCACAGTCGAAGGCAACACAAAGGCTCCTTTTTTTAACAGCTTCTTTTATTACGGCAGGGTTGGGTGTCATTTAACTGACCTCAAGTGGCATGGATGGAGAGTTAAGTGAACTTTGGAGCAGACATGCAAGCTGAGAATGTGGAGTGCTAAGATGCCGCCCACAAGCAATCCACTAAACTATGTGTGCATAAAATTGTGATAATAAATAGCAAAAATGAGCACAAGAATGCTATATATCAGTCCTAGAGTATCTGAATTCACTTTACTTTACAAAGATCCTATTAAAAATTGCCCGACTGTGACGTTGTGTCCCTGGCAATAACATTGTTAAAAATTAATTTGTTACTAATGTTGTAAAATACCTTTTTGGTTCCAAACTACAATGTATGAGCTGATTAGCAATCAATGGAATGTCAAAACTTGTTAAAGAATACGAGAAAAGATAACAAATAAAATGTTCATACAAGTTAATCGGTATTTTCAATTGGTACAAATTGAGTCAATATGAGGAGACTGTACTAGTTAACTAGAGTTAGACAATTTAATTTGTATCAAACAGTATCATCTGCAAGAAAACAGACCAAAATATTGATTGAACAACAATGAAAGATACACAATGTACATGAAAATATAACAGTGCTTGAAACTGAAAGGTAATGAGGACAAAAGATGGAGTTCCACTCCAAGGAGTACCCCTAAAAATAGTTTAGAAGTAAAAAAAAAAAACATTTTTCCAAGTCGAATGTACATACTTTCAATGAGTTCAAGCGTTCATGGTGCAGATGGTAGGGTGGCCAGTTGACGTTTTGAAAAAAAGATAATCCGCTGGCCACTACCCAGGGCCGGGTGTTCGAAAGCCGATTAACTTAATCCAGGATTAGCGTAAACTTTTGTATCATGTTTTCAACTTTTTGGTTAAAGTTTCTTTTGCTTATTTTTGTTTTTCAAGATTGACATCTACTAATGTAAATTTTATCCGAATATCAGCGTCGAACAGCATTTGGGAGTAGAGAAATAAACTTCTTGGTTAATTTTTAATCTGGGATTAGCGTTAATCGGCTTTTGAACAACCGGGCCCTGAATAGTAAAATTAGGCGACGTATGTTCTATAATATTATATGATTGATTGAAACTTCTGCTTCATGAATCAGGCCACAACTTCAAAAAGTGATTTTTTTTAACTTCTCAACTATCCATGTTGTCCTTGTTGTCAAAGACAAGGCAACCAAACCTATATATTTGGTTGCCCTGATATAAAATCCATGACTGCCCATTAGAAAACCCAAGGTACAAATAATTAAAATTTAATGCAAGCCATGTTGAGATGCAATCACATGGCGATCGAGCTTGAATATCTTACTGTTACAGTTACTGTAGTTCTTATAGTGTGTGCAATATGATGTAGTTTTGACTTCATGTTTGTGATATTGTCTCTTGCATTTTTCTATCTGACAATGTTTTGTAAAAGCCACAGATATTCAAGATGGGAAATGCTTTAATAGCAGCAGCAAAGTAACAACAATATTATCAATAACTTCAAACTACTATTAGACATCGGTAAAAGTTAAGAATCCGATCCCACCAACGAGTCGGCCAACACGTCAGCCGACAGTCGACCGACAGTTGACCGACGCGTTGGCCGACGTGCTGGCAGACGCGTTGGTTGGATCGTATTCTTAACTTTTACCCAGACATTGACAACAGAAAGCCGATAAGTAAACTTGTTGGGTGCTGCATTAATGATAAATTCATTTTCGATTTTTGGCTGGGTAAATTTTCCCACTTTTTTTTCGTTGGGCAACCAGGTTTTTTCATTTTACCAAAACTGGGCCTGACTCAGACTCATGTTATGAAGGTTAAAATGAGCTCTGCGAAATGCCCAAAACATATTTACAGTATGCCCAATAACACAAACTGTATTCACAGTACAGGAACTACATGACATTTTGTATTATCATCACTTTGGAGGGCACTGAGAGAATTAAACAGTGTTCATTTACAAGTTGGATGGTTTTTAATTACCCTGAATGAAAAAAAAAAAACGTTACCGTGAAGCTGGCTAGAAATCACAAAATCTTGCCCTCTGAGTTTTCAAAAATTGTAAGAGATGAAAGGAAAGTTCCATAAAGCTTATTTGTAGTGTCGAAATTTAATGTACAATTGCACAATTTCATACTTTTCATTGGTTTATTTCAGCAGGCTAAAATACATTTCAGCCCGCCAAATTCTCCATTTTAGCCCATAAAATGTGTCACAATTCCTGACTAAGTGATAACAATTAAGAAGGATTTGTGAGCTGACATTTCAAGCACTATCCCTTTGTCTTGCTCTGATACCAGTGAAAACAAGGCTTAATACAATGAAAAAAAAGATCAACTTCAAGACAGTTAAACATTATGTTCCTTACCATGATACCACCATCTTGTTTTCTTGGGATTTTTGTTACATGTTTTTACATACCAGTTATTGTCTGGTGGAAGTTTCTGAAAGAAGCAAAAGAACACAACAGCCGAGTTACCTCATGAATGTTCTTCACATGCTGTGGACTTAATACCGGGAAACATCCAACTACTCAAATGAGAAGTCGGGATTGCTGCAAAGTGACCAGTGATATAATAAAAGTGCAGTAGACCAAGTTTTGTCCACTGACTCTGTTTGTCGACGAGAACCATACCTATTCATTGTTTAAACTTCTTGTATCTTTAAAAAGAAATTTAGGGCACTTCCTTTTTGCCAGAACGGGCAGGCCAGACCTGTCAGTTTACAAAGAAAATGCAACGATTTGAAAGAACACTTGCGTGATGATCCCTTGCATTTCTTTAGGTGGAGTGTGTATCCTCCTCGATGTATGATAATTATTTTAAAGGCATTGTAGAGTTAGTCCTTCCAAATGCCCGGTCCGGCTGGCCAGGGGTGCAGGGAAGGTGCAGTGGTGAGAGCACTCGCTCGATCCCCACCATTATGTGGTCGGGGTTCAATTCCCAGACTCAGTGTCATATGTGCGTTGAGTTTGTTGGTTCTCTATCGTGATCTCTACTCTGCACCAAGAGGTTTTTCTCCAGGTACTCTGGTTTTCTTTTCTCCTCAAAAACCAACATTTGACTTGATTTGCATTAATTTGTTGATTTCCGTTTACAGTGTCCCCAATTAGTGCTCCAGCAGTAGAAGACTAGACACTTATTAAAATAAATCTAGTTTCCTTGATGTTGATATTCTGTTGATATCATTTTCCCAGAGTTTTAAGACTTGTAATTAGCATTAACACTGATGTTTACACACATCATTCTTGAATAATCATCCACTGTTTATAACACCTAAGAGAAATACCCGTTGATGTGTGACTCTCAAAAATATAGTAACAAATGATTAATAGTGATTTGACATGTCATAAAGGAATTAATTCTGTGCAATCAATCTCACAGAAGCTAAATAAACATAGCTGTTATCATTTAACACATTTCCCGGTTTAACATAATTGTGTTGCTTGTACATTATTAGTACTATTAAGTTTTTATAGTTAGGTACTGGTAGCAATAATTTTAACTGTCATTTTAATATTTACTTACTCAATTTAAAGTGGTAATGAAAACATTCAACATTGATCCAGGGTTTACTTTTATTTATATGCAATATAGATATTATATTTAACAATAATTCTATGAGGTGCGGAGTGCCGAGTTGGTTATAATCATTTCATATCCAGCAAGCCCGAGTAGAATATTGTTTTATTAATTCTGGTCCAAAAATGCTTTTGTTGGCCATTTTTTCTCAGAGCTGCAAAAATGTTTTCAGCTTGCTTTATTGCTGACGCACTCCTTGACCATATTTAGGTACAGCAGGTATATGAACTGATAGCCTGTGTCCAGCAAGCCAATGAAAATGCTGGAAATCTAATATCTGTAGTTCAGTTTTTAATAAAATCAATTCATCAAACCAGGACAGCTCTGACATTATTTGATTATTTACTGCATGAGGTCAAATCGTCAAATACCTTTTCTTGACAGCTACTAAGCATGCTCACAATGCTAAGACAAACTGATTCCACAGACAGAGCAGGAGACCAGTCGTCGGTTAGAATTGACAGGCAAATATGTCCATTACTATAAACATGAGGATGAACTGGAATGTTGGCACCTCCAAATATGACCTACAACGAGACATACATACATCATTCAAATTTTAAACGAAATAACAGCAAGTATGCCAAGGTCTATCGAAATGGGAGGGAGAATTACCTCAAAGGACGCTTATACTCTCAGAGAACTTTTGATTGACAGCTGCTTAATTAATATCATATGCTTTCAAGATCACATTCAAGAGCCATGTCGCCATTGAAGTAGAAAGTTGTAATTAAGTCGAGAGGTGTTGAAGGTCATTAGACAAAAATTTATCAAGAGTTTGTGGCAGCTGTACTTCATAGACCAAACTGAGATTCATGCAGATGAAATAAAAATTTAAAGTGGTTCTGCTAAATAATTTGTAATGTAAAAAAAGGAAAATGAGTGTCAGTAGACCATCCTCGGCTGGTATCCAGGCTGATACCCTAAGGGACACTTGATTAATTTTGTGATAACCTATGATTGAAAGCTGTTTTAACACAATTGTTTTGTCCAAAATGGTTTTCAAGAGACAGGTTGTGGTTGAAGTTGATAGCTGTAAATTTAGATGAGCCACTGTGACAGTTTTAGTCGACAGCTGTTAGTCAAGAGTTGAGCTTTGGTTGTATGAGAGTCATGGAGATTATGAAAGGAAAGCAGTTCATCAAAGTTGATTTCTGGTCAAATTGTTTGACCAGAAGGCTGCAGATGACTTAAAACAAAATGGAAAAAAAAGAAACATAATATCAAGACAAAACACACTCTATGGTTGACAAACTTTAATTTTTGTGCTAGGAGTAGAAACTCATATTTTAGTCATATCAACGATCGAACGAAAATCTACATGTTCCAACCACTCACAAGGTCACTCTTTGACTTTATGGTTGTTTCTGCTTAGGTGGCCTCGTACACCATAAGCCTTTTCAGAGACATTATGCCAAGCCGGCCACTTCTCCTGAAGAGAACAGGACAGCCACATCACTGGTGACTCTGTTCCCCACTCTTCTCGAATTGTGTGTGGGTTCTTTAATGTCCAACAGGGAACTTATGAATATGGAAATATTTGTGAGACGGGGGTCTACAGTTATATAATGATATGTCATTTGCCAGCTGGGAGGTCCGTGTAGCGAAAAACTGTGAATGAGATCTTGCAAATTTATGCTTTCTAAACACCGAAGTCACAGTTTCCCGTATACGGACCGACCCTTAGCTCCTAATAACTTATTTCCTCTCTCTCCCTTCCTCTCTGAAATCATTTTTTCAAGTGTTGACTCGCACCGTACTTGACAGCGAATGTAGTATTAAAGCAACTTTCAAACTGAAACATTTCAAAGAGAAACATTTTTTATTTGAATTCTATTTCCAAACCTCTTGTCTAATAAAAAGTAACTTCTGTATGTAAATGGATTTGGTGTCATTAGGTCATCACACAAGCTCATGCAACCAAGGCTAGGATTCAGCCAGCCATGAGCAGGCCACTGAGAAAATTCCGCCTGCTCCCGGAACCAACAGATTGCAGGATTTGTTGAATTCCGCACGATCACGCACCGAGAAAAAATAAATAGTCCTTATCCCAGAAGACTTGAAAGCCTACTCATTTGCAGATGTCATTATAAAAGGCAGCACTAATTCTCCTCAGTTATTTTCAGATCCCAAGTGTTGTTGATCCCAAAGGGTTCGAACCCACAACCTCCAGCATGACAGCCTGATGCCCAACCATCTGAGCCTCGAGTGCATGGAGAAATAAAAAAAAAAGCAAGATACCATAAACTGGGATAAGATTTTTCTGAAGGTTGGTAAAAAAAGAAGAAACATTATACCTCTGGGGATTCAAAGGGGTATCTGGATCCAAATTAAATTCAAGTTGAAACTTTTCTCCATCATATAAGGTGCCTGGAACAAAAAAAACTACATCAATCACTGACAACAACATAACTGCAGAAATAGATTATCATGAACACCTCTTATCAACCAAGTTTATGTTCCATACAATAACATATTGGTATAATTACATAGGTGATTAACAAAAATTCTCTGTGCTGATTGGTTACACCTGAGGTGATTATTGCATGATAATCGCCCGAGCTTTTTTTTTCAAATGTCTGCAAGCCGTTTTGTCGAGGTGACAGACCAAAAAATTAATATTATTGTTTTCAAGAAAATGCATATTTTTCAAATTATCATCTCTATGTAATTTCATTATTCACCTCAGGCTCGGTGAATATCGGTGAATGAAAACCTCAACTTTGTCTCGGCTTTTATTCACTGATATCCACCTTGCCCCCCGGCGAATAATAAATGGTTAAACATTTTGGCCTCTGCCACTTTTTCCAGTTCAATTTACAAGTTCCACGACTATATTGAAGTGGAAAAATACAAGGCACTATACAAGAGGTATGAGGTTAATAACATTTATTTCGAATTAGACCGTAGATTATCAATCAAAAATTAACACTTATAGATTTTACTAGAGTGTGTTTTAGTGCCCCTGTGACCAAAAAATCAATCTTATTTTTTGCTTTGAATTTCAAAACTATGTTAACTAAAACACTAAGCGACTAAAGTTTTAAGCCTTGATTAAAAACGACACCTGTTTATTTTAACTGGAATTTTCCTATCTAATGGTCTGCCATTACTAAGTTCAAGATCTTGAGAGAGCTGCATGGATTGAGGAGAAAATGACATCACAGGCTCACTAGTTTAAGAATGCAACGTGTGTGTATGCTGCAGAATTAATATGCAGCACGGGAAGTTTGGGCTTTCAGACTGTCAAACTCGTGTTTTGCATATATAATAAGCTGCATTCACACGCTGAAATTTTAAAGCTAGTGAGCTTTTGATGTCACTTTTCCCTGGATCCAAGCGTCTGAGGTCCAATCGGTCAGTTTTGAACATGAGTACATGTAATGGCAGACCGTGAAATCCAAAACTTACGCTCAAAGTAAACAGACGGCCTTTGAATAAAAATCAAAGCTCAAAATTTTGCCAGTCCTGTGTTTAATAGGCAAACACACTTTCAAAATCTGAAGAAAAAAAGGAAGTGATTTTTTTTATCACAGGGGCACTTAATTAAATAAATGCCAGAAAATAATTATTTTACTTCTCAATGGGAGCCTCTTTAGGGGATAAAGGGTTCAATCTTTTAAAATTAAGGGCAACCAGATCAACAAATACAGGCAGAAAAACAAATACATATAGCAAGCAAAGGGTAATCAGGAAAATGTTTTGCAAGAGAAATTAGAGAAAAAGGAGCAAAGAGAGGAATACACCTCAAAATTAAATTGAAACAATGTACAAAAAAATCTTATAATTATGCAATAACTTTCCATAAAACATTAATATTATTATTTGTGTTCTGAGGACATTTACATCGACATACTGGGGCACCTTTTCCTCAACAGAAATGTTATATGAATCAACAACATACACACATGGAAGCAAAAACAGCTTAAGCGCTTTAAAATACTCCCTGTGTATGGTTGTTGGCCGGCAATAACAAAATAAATTTGTATCGAAGTGCTGGTTTTTTTTAACAAGGAAAGACATTGATTTTTTCTTCTTGCACTCCATAGGAAAATCCTTAAAGTTTTCTTAGCTGCAAATTAAACAGTGCTAAACTGCAGAATACCCGGCTAAAAGCTTGATGCGTACTGTGTAGTACGCGCGAATATTTAATAGCTAGATTTTGCTTAGAAATATCAGTTGCCGGATAGGCTATCAACAGTTTGTTTTTGCGATGAATAGTTCCTTATTATAGAATGATTGAGAATTCATCAAATTTCAGGGATGCCATACAATTTAGAAATTTCGATTTCGTTTACTATCAGAGGGTAGCCTTTAATGATCTAGACGTTTCGTCAGTTGTGTTTTTAGAAGACAGATCGATGGGATTTGAGACTCCAACTCACAAATAAAGAAATCATAAAATACCTGGAGCGCCGTCTACGTGAATAACCCACCTGAAAAGCAAGACAAAAGTAAAAATGTAAAGAAGGCAAAAGTAATTTCAAGTGTACGGAAGTACTTTTTGAAACAAAACTTGTACTGGAATAATATTATTTCCAGTTGACGAGTTCCTGTTTAAGTTTACCCCACAAAATGAGAAAAATACCATGACATAAGTTTACACTTACGTGGCAAGGTTCGATGATACTGAGTCACTGTCTAGATGCATTCCAGGCGGCGGTTTTTCTCTTAATTTCCATCATCATTCTTTCTGTAATCTTCTTTGCCAAAGCCGCCATGTTTCGACAAGCCGCCCAATGTTTGTGATGGCCTCGATAATCATGTTGCGCCCGTTGAGGAAAGTGGAGAACAAACTAGACTTCCGGAAAGAAAAAACTCCCGGGCCGAAGGAAGGAGGAGTCCAATGATGGGGCGGGGCCGCCCAAAAATACCAATACAAAATAATGAAAAGTAACAAAAGCACAGTAGTGACATCACCATAACCTTTGGCATGGAATCTCCGCGATTTCACCAGCCTAGTCACTAGTTCCAACGAGGATCAAGTTCAACCCTTCCCGGATGTACAGCAAGAACGAGAAATGTCACTTATATATCACATCATTTTCCACAGCTCTCATTAGGGCCGTTTATACGAGAGAAAATAAGCCGTGGCTAACTCTGGCCGCGGCTTACGTAAGCCGCGAAAGGAACTATTTATTCGAGTATAAACTCCCCGGCCAGGATAAGCCGCGGCTTGAGAAAGCCGTAAACGTAGTTTTGTACCATTTGTATGGGGGTTTGCGGCTTACGTAAGCCGCGGCCAGAGTTAGCCGCGGCTTATTTTCTCTCGTATAAAAGGCCCTCTTGTGTCAAGATAAACCGACAATAGGGCCATTTATACGGGGAAGAAAAATAAGACGCGTCTCATGTAAGACGCGAAATGCTCGTATAAATGGTACAAAACAAGCGTTTGCGTCTTATTTTAGACGCGACTTACAAAAGACGCGTCTTACCTTGCTACAGCTGTTCTACGAAGTTCCTCGTATATTAATTTGGTTTCGCGTCCTAAATAAGACGTGAACTATAAGTGCGCAAGTCTGTCAAATGCGCGACGAAAACAACTTAAGACAACAACAACATCGTCATTTTGTTGACGAGTCAGCTAACAAAATGGCTTCCCAGTCAGACTCAAAAACACCAACAAACAGAGAAACCCTTGGACTTCGGTTGAAGAAAGAGTTCCTCATCCTTTGCCGGGACTGGCAATCGCGGAACAACTTGATAACTGCGTGACAAGCGCCGGTGTAACTTATTTTTTGTTTTAATTCAATTGAATTGAAAGGGTTTTCAATTCGCAACTTTGCAGGTGAAAAGTACCAAGGTTGGTAACTGTGAATTAACAGTTATTCTTCGAGGGCGTGTTAGATTTATAATGATAAATAACCAAATGAGACGCAAACTATTTATACGAGATGTTCGCGTCTTACGTAGGACGCGAACGTATAAATGTTACAGTTCGCATCCTATTTGAGGACGCGTCTTATCTTCCTCCCGTACAAATGGCCCTAATGGCACAATCAATTGAATCATTCAAGTATGCGCTTTCTATGTTTATAAATTATTAAAACCTTCAAATATCTATGGCACACTTTGTTTTATTACAGACTCGTATTAGAAATAAATAAATAAATAAATAAATAAATAAATAAATAAATAAATAAATATAATGAATAAATGCCGCTTCTCATCTAGTTTGTCACTGCTTTGACGTTGGCAAGATTCAGTTCTACAGAAGCTCAGGTCTCCCTACCTCAAATTAAAACCAAAACCATCAATTCCCTTTCTTCCAATTTTATTAGAAAATGACAGCAACGTAAAGGACAAACACCACTCAAGGTAAACTAATGATAACAACTTTCCTCAGGAGCCCATTAAGCGGAGCTTCCATACGTATTGTGCCCTTGCGTCAACCCTTTCCACTATCTTTCTATTATTAGAATTACTATATTTTGACGTATGTGACTGAGAACATACGTGAAGTGGTTCACATACGTAGGTGACGTAATAAATGGCTGACCATAGGTCTCTTATGATTGGCTATTGTGAAAACACCCACTAAAGCCCCCCTCCTCCCACCCCGAGGTGCTTCTCAAAATAGAAGACGAGAAAGGTTGACTCAGAAGGTTAAGTAATGATCCGTGTAAGGTGGATAGCAATTTCCTTTGTTATGCGGCAACGGGGCTTTCCCCACATAGGAATGTTATCATTTTTACACTGAGAATGCATAAACCTACAGGAAGGCAGTTAACGCAATAAAATCATTTACAGCCCACTTGAAAGGGTGTTTTTTTTGTGTTAAAAGATTTTGACCAATCACAAGAGTTGAAAACAAAAGCCAAGAAACGTTTACAATTTTACATGTTCCCCACATACGATTTCTGTAGAATTCATTTAAACTGAGACCAGATGAAAGATGGAAGATGGTTGGAAAGTAAGGATGAATATAATACTGCTTTATGAAGTTTTGTTAACCGTTTGCTGTTTAAGCCAATCAGAAGTAAGTACAGACAATAGAAAAGTTATCACCTTTTTGCATACCAATTGAATTCCAACATGTTCGTTGCCGTTGTTGCTATCGTTCTTATCTGGACCGTTTGTTAATGTGGAAGTGACCAAAAAATACTGAAGGTTGTGCAATGTTGCGCAGTACTGAGTGCCCTACACTTGCTCACAAGTCAACATCAGCATGTAATGACCTCCTCGATAATGCGTCCTCAGAGACCCAGAATCGGGTGCCAGAGGGATTTTTCCCCACGACCCGAGACAAGGCTACGCGAGACTAAGGGTGCGGTCGATTGACCGTATTCCGGAATAGGAATACATGGAATATAAGTTAGAAATCCTTCGTTTTTAGGGAAATTCACATTGAAATTGTCAAGTAGCTTCTAAAACGCTACTTTAAACATATTTTTGTTATCCTTGCTGCTTCGAAACGCGCCAAACATACCGTTTTAATCATCACTCCACGTATTCTTTACTTTACTTTTTACTTTAATTTATTCGCCACAATTCATGGAGTGGCAGGGGAGAGGAACAGAACTTTTCGTCCCAATTGACACCTAACCCCTATATCTATAGATCTGACCACAGCACCGGGAACTCCATGCCCTACTCTTCTCGAATAGAGTGTGGGTTCTTTAACGTCCCACAGATTTTTTTATATATACCCAACGGTTGTGAGACGGGACCTCCGGCTTATAGTCCTTATCCGAGAAGACTTGAAAGTCTAACCATTTGCAGATGTCGTTACAAAGGCAGCACTTTCTCGTCAGTTATTTAAAGACCCTGAGTGTTGGTCCGGCCGGAGTTGAACTCACGACCTCCCGCGTGACAGCCCGGTGCTCAACCAACTGAGCTACCGGTGCGCGATTCTTATTCCGGAATAGGGTCAATCGAACGCGCCCTTAGGCTACCGCATCCACGGTATGTGAAACGGGGCCTACGTAAGGCTTTTTCAAGTTACTCGAGAGGATTAGGATCTAGAATCTCAATCCCACACTATTTTCAGGGTTCGTGCAACTCATTGAAGTCCTTGAAAAGACCTGGAATTTAATTTTGGACTTCAAGGGCGCTTGAAAAGCCCTTGAAAAAACGATTTTGAGGAAAAGTGCCTGGGTGAAAATTGTTGAGATTGCATTATGCTAAGTTAAGGTTAAATGCTAAGTAAACCCAAAATTAAAATGTCCATGCGTGCACTTGCAGGATGTGGTAAAGAATATCAAGGTAGGCTTTTTCAGCAAAGAAAACACTGAA
>NC_090879.1:28777546-28812546 GCF_036669935.1 Montipora foliosa
CATGTGACACGAGGCGAATTGTTGCGGCGACTTGTCCCCGCGACGTGTCGCAGCGACCTATCACCAAGTGTGTCCCGGTGTCCTAGCGAATTTTGGACCCCCCTAGATTTGGACCCCCAAAGGACTAAATCCGCTAGCGGTTTAGTCCCCATTCGCGGAGTTGGACCCCCCATATTACAGCTTATTTATTTAACTGTTTATCGATTTGGAACCGGAAAACTTAAGGAAGAGACTTAGATCGGTTGATTTGTTGTTTAAAAGCATTTGCGGCGGCATTTCGTATAAAAGTATGTAGATACGAATTTTAACTCCTTTCTGACAGAAGCTTAAATAACGCACTTGGAATTCATCGTGTTATCTTTTTAATAAGAAAAAAAAAAACAAAGTCAGACTTCAGCTACAGTTGAAGCTGACTGAAAAAGTTTATTTAAATTAGACAATAACAATGACCATCTGCTTAATTCCCTGCTCTCGATAATTTGCTGTTGTTGTCACGAAGGTATTCCGACGAAAGACTTACTATGCCGTAAACATGAATGGTATAAACGGTACCATTTTCAAAGTCTTTCAAATTGCCCTTGTCGCTTCGTAGCCTGCGAACGCAGACGTATTTCCGGCGGTTGCTTCTCTCCCCCGAGAAACGACCGCCAGAAATACGTCTGCGTTCGCAGGCTAGTCGGGTGTCACAATTCCGTTTGGAACTCAAGAACGGAGAGGATTTAAGTCGTCAAACTTCACAGTCATTTTTCTTTTTGTCACCTTGAAATCATGTTAAAAGATCGGCTTTCCAAAACAAGCGGTTGGCAGTTTCACAAATGGCTTTTCGGGACTTTCGAGAAACGGGTCCCTGGACCGGGGGGGGGGGGGGGGGTCTTCACTTGCACAACAAGCATAAAGGTTGTGCACAAGCAAAATACAGAGATACAATTACAGGCAGACACAATAATTTCTTGTTGTTGTCAACCACTCCGAACATCAACTTCTTTCTTAGATTGAGTGCCGACTCTGCCTTGTGGAACACGCTGCTTATGTCAAGGAGACTCTAAAGGGACTGTGTCATGGCGAAGAGTGAACGGAGTTCATTTTGTGTAGTTTTACGAATCCCTCTCCCCAACTTGCTATGCAACTTAAGAAACATTAACCCAGATATTCCTTCATGTCTTTCGAGCATACACAATTTAAGTTACAAACATAAGAGATAAACTCTGAGAAACTCACAGGCTAAACAGTTTTCGAAAACCCCAATCACACTCCATTTTAACCTTCTTCCATTTTGCCCTTCCCAGCCTCCTTTTCTATTTGCTGTTTTATTCAAAGCTTCTTTCAATGTCCTGAGCAGTTATTTTTTATGTTTCGCTTGATTAGGGTCCCCTCACTGAAGTTTGCTAAATTCTCTGAAACAGCCCCTTTCAGAACTAAAACTCGAGCAGGACGAGTGTTTTTGCAACTGATCTTCGCTCTAGCGAGTTAGGCTTTTTTTAGATGACTATTATTGTCTTGCATGTTTTGAAGGCTGTTAGTTTTTAGATTCCTAATTTTAACTTTTATAGATTAAGTCTAAGTGCCCATTTCAGTGATTAGGTCTAAGATTACTAATGATGAAAGCGTCAAAGACTGAGTTTGCAAATCTTGCTTGTTTTCAAGCTTTCGTCGCCACGTAGCCCGCGAGGAGGCCTCTCAGGCGGTTCGAGGGGCTTATGCATGCTCGCAGCCTAATCGCCCTTAAAACCACGCGTCTATCGAAAGCGTATCTCAGTAAAATGAATGACTTCGTAAAAGAGGAAGTTGTTTGTGATGTTGTCATCGAATAACACGTTCTTTTATTGTTAGGACGTCTTGGTGAACTGTGAAGTGCGATTTGTCATATCTGTTTGTAAGAATGGATGTCTGACCATTGACTGGTGGGTTTAAAATCGTGTTTACCGCAGTCGAATTTGAAGGTTTTTAACCCAGCCAAAGCACTTGAAACTTGAAAAGCAACCAAGTCACTTGACGTGTTAAACAATAACAACAACGACATGGAAATTGTTGCTCATTAGCTTTTATTATCATAGCTAACGAAACAACCAGGAATAAAAGAGTTCACTGAAAAAGTTAAAAAATTACCCCAAACATGAATACCGAGCAAAAAAATGTTAAAAATTATAATAACCACAGGGAAAAGGCAATTACTCCAGAAAAAAGAAAAGAAAAGCAACGCAAAAAGAAAAGCAACGCAAAAACAAGGACACGAAAATAACATGTTGATGACGAAAAAAAAAAAACGAATTGTGACTCAAAGATGAACCATGTTAATTTTTTTCTCCCAAAAACTAACTTCACTGTCTTCGAGGAGAAACATACAGGCTCAAAAAGGATTCCTTTTTTCTCACATAAAACGCCATTGAGCAAAATCGCACGTGACAAACTGCAATCTTTATGGCAACTCTTTTTCACACCTTGGCAACGCATGATAACAGCTTTGTTGGGCAGTCCACATCTGTACCAGTGTCAGGGATTGCAAACTTGCCGAATTCGGGACAGCTGTAACTTTTGCCGTTTCCCAAACTTTGGCGAGTGCTAAACAAAAATTATTGACTTTACCAAGAAATTAAGAATGATCGGAAGGTAAAACTCAATGGGTCTAGTTTACATTCCAAGAGCGTCCCATTCTTTAGCCAAATTTTCTTTCTGTCGCTCAACTGTAAAATGTTTAGGCATCACAATCTCAGTTGTGATGAAGTTGGTCGGAATGCCGTCCTCACATATTCTGAAATTTTGCTCCCAGCTTCTATCTTAAACGAATTCACAATTCAGTCCCCTCTGTCTTTTATCAGAAATGTTTCTTCTTCAGTCACGTTGATCAATTAACGTGTTTTTTGAAGTAGATCACTTCGAAGGTAGTAGCCAAAACACGGGGTCGGGGTCGGGGTGTCCTTTTTCCCCCAATTTGTTTTGTTTCAATTTTTGTCGTTATTCTCTGTACTGTTATTTTCGAGTGATCGGCATCTGTCCTTCATTTATGGTGGAAATTATCGAAAAAAAATAAAGGAACCCACGGAATGTATGAAAGCTCTTGAGGGACATCTTATTTTTATTCTAAATCGGGCTATTTTTTATGTTTTAAAATTGCAGTTGGTTTTTGCGAGCATCTAACTTTGTCTTTCCGAAAACCGGAGTTTGTTTTTCTGTTTTTCGAAATAAAGAGAATTTCCGAAATTGCTGAAATTGGAGTTTATGGAATATACATCAACTGCCAGAGACACTGAAGACTCGCTGAGCTCCACACTCGTAATCTTCGTAAAAAAGAAACAAGAACAACAGAATCACAGTTCCACGATGATCGTCAGGCAGTCACGCAACGTTCTCTGGTGATGTTGTCAATGTTATTGTCTGACTTTACAACAAACCGTTTGTAGTAAAGTCAGATTCGCACAGGAAATTGCTAGCCAATTCTATTCGGACGTCAAGGGGTCGAATCCAGTTTGATGATAAAAAAAGCACAACAACATTAAGAACAATTTTGCGAAAACAAGCAAATGAGAACGTTGCGTGACGAACCGCGGAGAAGGTCTTTACGAACTAAACATTAAAATATGGTTTTCAAATGTGGAGCTAAGCGAGTCTTCAGTGTCTCTAGGAGTAAGCGTACAAATTTCAGTCAGAAATTCTCTTAATTTCGAAAACCAAACTAAGATGTCCCTTTCGTAGCTTCCGTTTGTTCCTTATTTTTTGACTAATTTCCACCGTAAATGAAGGAAAGATGCCGAACATGCGAAGAAAATAGTACAGGAGAATAACGGCAAAAATTGAAACAAAACAAAAAATTGGAAAAAAGACACAACGACCCCGACCCCGGCCCCGACCCCGGCCCCGGCCCCGCGTTTTGGCTACTACTCGCTTCGAAGCCATTCCCTAGCTGCAATGTTTTCTGTCTCCTCAAGTAGCTCCTCTAACACTATCAATTGGTAGCTGGTAAAGAATTTATTTGCAGCAAACAAACACAAAGCTCTTGCTCTCACAATGCTAAGTGTTTGATTTCTTGTCGGTGTGGCTTTACGTACAGCTGGTACTGTTGGATGAATTACCTGTACGCTCTTTATTTTTCGGTGTATTTCTTCTGTCAAAAAAAGCATCAAGTTCCCCATGAACTTTTGTTCCCATTTAATCAGCGATAAGCCAAACATGAAACTCAAGACCTCACATTTAGTATACTCTGTCGCAGGTTCAATCTATCGATGGCACAGGCCAAGTTTTATGCCCAGTATAATAGTAGCTTAAATACCGTCGGAATGTCTTTGTCTTTCAAAGTTAATGGCCATTACGGGTGTCTTATTTGTTAAGTTATACTTGTCAAGGAACTCAGTCCTTACTCTACAATTAAGTATAGCTTTCCATATCATTGTAAATAATTGCAAAGTGGTCAGTTAGACAATTCAGAAGACTTAACTACCACTTGGAGCATAGCATAGCAAAATCGAAGCCCAGTTACCGGTAACTATTATTTTTTATCCGTCAGTGCTCTCCAGGCTACTTTCATTTTCGTTTTTCGTTGGAATCTGGCCTTGGTTGTTCAAAAGATGGATAACACCATCTACCGGACACATCACTACCCTGTGGTGTGGAAAACACTAGCAAAACCAGATTTGATTTATCCAGGGGATAGCAATATCCACCCTTCGAACAATGTATTGGGGCCTGGACTTAAAGCTGAGAAAAACTGAAAACTGGATTTTACAATCGTGGTGAAAACTTTCAATTTCGGATCTAAGAATTTTAAAAAATGCTGTTAATTGGATATTGAAGCCTGTATGTTCAATATCACCTATAATGACATGGGTGAGAAATTTTGGCACGAAATTTCAGCGTTGATTTATAATTTCACATGTGAAATTACAATGTTGCTAAGGCAACTTTTCCTACAGTGCCAAAATAGCGTCTTATGAACGTAATTTGTCACCTATGATGATATTAATAGCTAATCGAATGGAATACTCGTGAAATGAGGGAATAGCTTCACTTGCGTTTTGCCCAAAATCAAATAAAATCAAAAGGCGCGTGAAATCATTCCCTAAATTCACTCGTCACCATTTGATTACCCAGTTCCTTCAGCTCGTGCCCCAAAATAAGTTTGGATATCGGACTCGCGACTGAAAAAGACGCACACACTGATCCCTGTGGGAACTAAAAATAACATGATTGAATCACGCGAAAGGTGAATGGAATGTGAGTCGCCATTTGCGTGTTTTGGGTCACAGAATGTCGTGAGAAACTTGGATTTAAAGTGATGAAACACTCACGTACCTCACGCATTCTTAATTTAGTCGGAAACACACGCATCTCGACATTTTCGTGGTCATACATCGGTTTCTTCGCAACCTGGAAATTAAAAGCGGGGAAATAAATATTTGGTTTTGTAATGGAGTAAGCTTTCTGCAATTAGCGACTGCTATGCATTATTTTGCATTGTATTTAAGTTCTGTTGAAAGTGCTAACGACTCAATAGTTTCTAAATTAAAGCCACGAGTGTCACCTTAGTCACCATCTGTCAATCAAAACCCTTGCGAAATAATTAGAGAATGCTATCAGCCAATCGCGTCCCGCACTTCAATGGTTGCCACGCGAGCAACGGCGCGAGCCAGTCCATTCAACAATAAAGATCCATCTGCGACTAAATGCGAAAGAACTTGTCATGCAACAACGAAAAAACAATAACAAAGACCTATCTTGAAGGAAAACCAACACTACTTGAAAAATCTCCGCAAAAATAACGCATATTTTTCAATTTTCACATTTTAAGCTAAAACGGGCAGCGAACTCTTATACGCATTGACCCGAGAGGGGGCTGATTTTCGTGCGACCACCGCGCGATTTTTTCCACTAAATTAGTGTCAATATTAATTTACGCTCGATAGACTCATTGCTATGCAAATTTCTTACGTGTTTCCACGCAAATCAAGGCGGCACGGCAGCCGTTCGCTCAAGGCGAGATTAAAATTCTCAACACACGTGGGAAGAGAAAAAGCGAGAACGCAAAGAAGAAGCAAATAACAAGTACAGCTGATCAACCATTAACGCAATATTTTTTTCGATGAGTGCTAAATTTCTCTTCCACGGCTGTGCATTTTATCTTTACTAAATAGTGTCATTGAATGAAGCAGCCTCGTGGGACTTCAGCATGAAATGTCGCTCATTGGTCATGCCTGATTAGCCGCGTCGCTATGATTGGTTGAGGCAGAGGTCTTAATCCCGATATCACACCTGAGAATTGCCTCGCGCGTGTCCTTATGAGAAGTCTCTAAGAAAAGCATTTGTTTCATTTCTGAACCGGCTTGAACAAGCGACGCTACAACAAAGAAAGTGCGCATTCGTCAATTTCCTCCAGTGTTGCCCTGGAGTTCAATCGAACCGGAATACTTTCCAATCAACATATTACAACCTGCAATCGAAGCTCTAGACAGATCGCGCTTATCTGTACGGACGCAAATTTGGCTTTCTTTTTTTTTTCATTTCGCTTTCGATCCACAAGCCATGGTCCTGCAGGAACTTGAGCGAATAGTGTGCGAGTGCTGCAACAAGAGGCGCAAAGAAATGGTTTTTAGCTCGATTCAGAGTGGAACTTTCAACGCGAGTGAACTTCAACTTGGCAGATTGTTGGGAAGTGGAGGATTTGGAAGCGTGTACGAGGCCAGATTTCGAGGGGAGCGGCTGGCAGTTAAGAAACTTCACCAAGGAACAAAGAATCCCAGAGCTGCACAGGAAAGTTTCGAAGCGGAAGGTTCAATTCTTCACTTTAAGCATCCGAACATTGTGCAAACACTAGCGGCTTTGACACTATGGGACAATATTCAATGCATCATCATGGAATATGCGGGTGAGAGAAATTTACGGAGCGTTATTAACGATCCTTTTGAGAAATTGGACAGAATTCGACGTGTAAAATTTGCGCTGGATATTGTTCAAGCCTTGCAGTTTGCTCACCATCAAGGTCTAGCGCATCTCGACCTCAAACCGGGAAATGTTCTTGTGACATCCGAGGACCATTGTAAATTAGCTGACTTTGGGTGCTGTCGCGCTGTAGAGGAAAATAACAAACCGGCAAGTCCGACCAAGTCGAACTTGACAGGAACCTATGCCTACAGAGCCCCAGAACTTTTGAAAGGCGAAAGCCCCACCACGAAAGCGGACATTTATTCCTACGGAATTTGCTTGTGGCAAATGCTCACTCGAGAAAAACCCTACGGGAACGAGAATCAACATGTTGTGATATTCGGCGTGGTCGCATATCAGCTGCGACCCGAAATTATTAAGGAAAACATTGTTGGAGATGAACAGTATGCAAATTTGATCAAGCAATGTTGGCAGGCTGAGACCAAACTTAGACCGACAGCATCCGCAATAGTGAATGAACTGCAAGAGATTCGAATCAGAAGGCTCGCTTTTTGCAACGAAACCAAGGCTATGGCTGATCAGCATTTAGCAAAAATTGCCATCTCCCAGGCGTGCCTGCATTAACTTTACACACCGTTTCAATTATGCGTTCGTTTTTCTGCTCTAACATATATTTCAAGCAAATCTTTTTCGCTTTCATTTTCAGCAAAAACAGATGTATTTTTCTTGAAAGTTGCTCTCTAAAACACCTTACGAAAACGCCAAGGAAGACTTTCTTAAGCGCAGAATGATTTGTTCCTTTAATACTGCCATTGAAATAGAGATAATGTAAATACCGCATACGTTGTTATAGTTATTGTAAAAATGAAAGCGCTCCTGCCAAGAAGAAAATAATTTATGGATTTTGCAATAAACCAGTGCAACATTTTGCGAATTAAATTGATGTGCGTCAAGTTTGATTTTCTGCTGTACTATGCACAAGTACCCGGCTTTTCCTGCGCAATAATTTTCATGCACAAGCGATGTCGAAGTCCCTCACGTGATATTGAAAGCAAACGCATCTTTGTAAGCTACCTTAGCACTTTACACGAAATTGATATTTCCTACAAAGTTCTAAAAAGATCGGTGCAAGAAGCAAATGTTAAATGGAACAGACAGGGAATTCCCGAGAGAGCTTTGACTCCACAGACTCTTCTGCCTTGGAATTGCAACAACTTTCATCGAGCACTACTAGAGTGTTTTCTTTAATTGCTGTAAGAACATTGTTTAAATTACACCAGATCTAAGGCTAAACGGAGCTGTTTCTAGTGCATCAAAATATTGGCACAGACCAAGGTGCAAAGACAGGTAAAATCAAAGCTCTCAAGTACGTAACTGTCGAAAAATGCACGCGTCAAACCGCCAAAATTTTGCCCGATGAGGAGAATTAGACGCGAAAAAAAAAAAACATCTGAAAAGTAGTTTCATCTGATACACATACACAAAAAGCTCCTTCCAGGTGATCAGCTGCAGTTGTCCATTAGAATAAATAAAAGCTTTTTTTGCTAGCGCAGTAAGGAGAAACTAGCAAAATCCAGCGCCGATTTTATTGTGCTGTCACCTGCTGGAGGCGTGCCACGCATTGATCTTTTGAATGGGTTCGACGCTCATTGGCGGAGAATACAATGCAATGGATTTTCTTAATGCGCGGCGCGTGCCATAGCGCGAGCTGGCCATTCAAAAAGCCGCAAGACATGAAATTTCATGGCTTGTGAAATAGTTCACAGCGTTAACGATAAACCGCAGCTAGTATTAATAGCACACTCGAACAATCTATAGCTTTCCAGCGCACAAACGGATGAGAAATCTGGATAAACCGAGAGTAATCGGACCACTTAAAAGACGGACTCTAGGAAATGAAATATATGATAGACAGGGCGTCTACAGAGCCCTTGGAGTGAACTAACATTTATGAATATCACAAAAATTGCCCTTTGGACGATCACTTGCCCTTATACAAGCAGCACTATCAATTTTCTTGTCACCCAGTCAACCAAGAAACTAAATTCCTGGGTAGCTGTAAAAAATCTGCTGTCTGGCCCGTAGGGTTTTTTTAGGTGTAATCTTCGAGTAATTACATATGCATGAAACGTGCGCGCTCATGAGCCTCCAGGATCAATGGCATTGTTTGAAATCATAATGCATCACTACTGAATCAAGTAAGAAAACCATGACTCGATTCATATTTAAGGATCACTTAAAATGACTCCCAAGTTTCAAGAACGAAAATTTTACACATTTTGAGTATAAAGTTTTTACTTTTATAAAAAGCAAGCCAAAGCAAACACTCGGCTCATGTTTCTTTATCGCCATTTGCAAAAGGTTCTTGAAACACAGCGTTGCCAACAAACTGATTGATGGTGGTCGGAAATTTCTTTTAACCGCGCTCCGAAAGTTCGCTGTCGCTAGGCAACAGAGGGCCAGCGAAACTCGAGAAGTTGCTGAGAGGAAGCGTGAAATATGATAAAGAGACAGTTTCAATCATTAGTCTCTAACCAAATGGTGAAAAACCCTGGAGGCGAGTGGTTCTAAACAAAGATAAATTACCACTGACACAAAAAAGGAGATAAGTTCCTCAATATCTCTGCAATTTGGTCACCGCGGTAAAAAAAAAAAAGGCAACTCACCAACTTTTAAATTTGTCGAAAAGAGCGAAACGAGGCAAGTTTTTTGACAGCGCAAGTACAAAAACGACAAGACTTGATTTGTCAAAAGAGCTTTAATGAAAAAGAGAGAGCTTTAATAAAGAGAAATGCAATGAAAATTGATTTACATTTGAACGAAAGTGTCAAGAAATATTGACTTGTAAAAGCGACGATGCCGATTGCAGGAAATCAACCTATTATTTTCTTCAAGTAGGAAAACTTCCGATGAGTCAAATCATCGTTTTCTATAAACAGAGTTCTATAACACTTTAAAAAATAGTCTTTTCTTGACGAGAATTCTTGACATTGAAAAGGAAAATGAGCTTATTGACCATGTTTGTTCGAAAAATCCACGGATTGATAAAAAACGACGCTGCGAGATGGGAGATAAGGCGTATGGTGCACACTTAATTACCTTACCTCGATCAATGCTACGAAAAGCAGATGGTATAAATAAAGACAAAGAATGAGAAGGGTGGAAAAATAGAGAAAAGAGAAAAAAAAAAAGATTTCTAAAAACACTTCATAAGTAACTTAGTAACGATACGAAACAAAGCGAGCTTCGACGAAGAACCCTTTTTCAATAAATCACCTTTATTAGCTCCATAAAACGGGGTTTGTCAAAAAAAAAAAAAAAGAAAAGAAAAACCCGGCAATTGCATACTTGATGAAGTTTGGAGAAAATAACGAAATTTGCGAAAAGCGTTGCTCAATTGCCATCTCGGGGAGACCACCAGACCACACAAAAAGTCATTTCCTCTATTGTCAACACTTCCCATAAATTGAGAAACTAATTTTATTGGCTCAGAAACTAACCTCAAAACCAGATAGGCGCCTATTTGAGTCATGTGCAAAATTTCGCACTTACAATGGCGACCACTGGCAAGGCAGCTGTTTTAAAAACTAAACAATAACATATGTATTTTCAAAACACGAGGCTTTTTTGTTCCAGACATAACACTGCAAGAATTTGATCAAAAATTAAATGGTACAAATTTCTCTCGGATGGGCAAGGGTGCTGGCACCGAAGCGTCAATCACCTTCAAGTTCTTGGGCTTTGCAAACACATCTTCTCCACGCGTGTAGGACAACAGAGCCGTTGCTATGCGAACCGAGCCGTTTGTTAAGGACCGCATTTATTAACGTTGCTGGTTGCTATAAAATAAAAATACCACATGCTTCCGTGGCTTTGGAAAAGAAATGCGATCTGTGAAATTCTCACGAAAGAACAAAAGCGACAAAGGACCATAATCTGTTGCGTGCAGCTTGTGGTTTGTCGCCGGAGATTTCATATGTGAAAAGACAGGGTACCTTTCAGTCATACTCGTTCCCAGGTTCCTTCCAGTCCCTCTGCTCAAAGTTTGAACTCTAAGTTGACAATTATGAAAGTTTGCAAAAGTTTCCGTAACCTTTGGCAGCAAAATGGCACGAAGATCTCACACTGACAAACTTGGTTACGAGTTACGCCTCATGTAAGTCAAGACAATTGGACAATTACCCAATCAGTTTCCACAGATGGTTTGTATTACAATAAACTCCTTTTGTGTTTCTACAGGTCTTTCTCGGGCGACCATACAGTAGAACAAAACGCTTTGTTTCTGAGGTTGCATTAGTGAAAAGTGAAAACGATTAAATTTAACGAGCGAAGGACAAAAACGCAGAGCCGAAAGACAAAACGACATGCACTAAAGCAGAGCCGAAAATAAAGAACTTGACAGACGCCAAAACTACTTACTTGTTTGGAATTTATGAAGAGAGCTTGCTCGGTTATGAGAAGCTTTCTTTCCATTGATTTTTGAACACAAGGAAGTTGTGAGTAGCATTCAAGACCACACAAGCATATTCAATAGGATCCATGATCACAATCGTCATCCGCTCCGAGAGGTTTTTTTCGGCTACTCCGGGTTCCCCCCCCCCCCCCCCCCTACCTCCCTCTCACATCATCATCATCACTCTACAAACACCATCATCATTTTCTGAAAAGGCGATTCAAACGTATCAAAACCGATATAAATATATATAACTCGCACAATGGAGAATGGGCTTCCGTTTTCAACGCTTTATTCAATTCGGCATTTGCCTTGCTCAAGGGCCTTAACATGCAATTGTTACAGAGTATTAATTGGTTAATTGTGTGAAGCAAAGGCAAGAATAAGGGTTGGAAATCTTGAGGAAAAGTAAAAAATCACCAACAGCACCACTCAAGTTTACTTTTATGAACAGTGCCCATTAATTCAAAGGTATTTTGCGCGGTTTGCTGATTATGCGGGAAAAGCAGATCTTAACGAGTGTTCATGAAATCCATAAAGAAAATTGGCCCATATCACTCAATGTCCAAACAAAAGATTTTGCCCGTCAAACCTCTCATTCAGTGTGAGGCTGGACGGGCAAAGACAATGCAAAGACAAAGCCTTTATTCCCCACGGACTCCAAAATGGCCGCCGAGTGATAAAGGTGAATTGGGCGTAAACACGCATTTTTCAAAGATAATTCATCAACAATATTTGTAAAAAGCTTTAAATTACAAAGCAATGTATGGCGTTCTTTTTTCAAATTGAAGCTGAAGTTATCTCTGAAAACTGCGTTGGGTTACCCCCAATTTTCTTTTCGGATACCAAGAATCTTTGCTAAGTTCTGCTTTCTCTGCTTGGCTTTAAACCGCGCAAAAATATCCTTGTCTTAATAAGCATCACCCTTAGGAAACCCGAGTGTCTCGAGATGCGCAGAACGTATGTGCAATAACAATAGAAGGCACCGTCCTCAAATAAGCTAATCCAGGGGCACAGATACACAATGTGATTGACTCCTGGCTGATGACAAATTTCCAAGCCAAGGAAAGAAAGGAGATGCTAGCGAGATGGTTTAAAACTTAGGCTTAGCTATATAATTCCCGAAAAATTGTCTAAAATTCTTTCCGGAATTTTCCAAACAAAAGCTCTCTAAAATTCCCGAAAATTCTTATAAATTTCGTTTCTTATAGTGCAAAGTCTGTCATATTTGCTATCAAGCAAAGATCCGGATTCCGAAACTACGATGAGAAACCGCTGCTTAGGTGCACTGTAGGACCCCTTTTGGTGAATAACCGCTGATAAGGAACGGATATGAACGGACTGACCCCTCTCCTAGTAGGTTGGAATACCAAAAAACACGTTCTGTCAACGTTTTTGCCTGTGAAAAGTTTTCAACATGTCAGATGAAAGTTCAAATTGCTCTAAAATTCTCTAAATTGTCAGTTTTTTTTCTAAAATTCCCGAGAGTTTCAAAAATTTTTTTTGATGTCTAAACTGATCCCCAAAAGAAATCCCGGAATTATGTAGCTAAGCCTATTTAAAATCAAAGATCTTTTTGCAGGAAGCGCGAACCTAGTTCAGTGTCACCAAAGGGGAAAAGAGAGAGAGGACCTGGGTTCAAGAAAGTGGAGGGTGGGACGTGTGATTTTTTCAAGGGTAGGGGTGGTCTGGTTACATTTTTGTGCAAATTGATTCGTAGTCAGTCTATGGGAAAAAAAAATTGGCGTACGTATGTTAAGTGCCATTGGTGGCACTTGAGCGTTAGAGCCAAAACGAAATGAACAGACAACACAATATAATCGTGGGAAAACGAGGCGGTGCCACCGGTGAAGAATGGGAGTAACTTTCTGTTAAACGTAAAGAGAATAGCACCTGGCGGACCACCAAAAAAAAAAAACCCGGACTTGTCTTATTAGAAAAAAGGATATTATATTACTCAACTAAAGTATCAATATTTCCTTAAGTGGAGAGCCGAAGTCACTTACCAGACGACGACTTAAGTGGTTTGTAAACAGACGAACGAGTAAGTGGAATAGTTCCAAAATCAATATTGAATCTGCGCCAAATAATTGTTAAAATGACTGGCTCCCCCGAGGAGAAGACAATATGACCGTCTGCACGAAAAAGACGAATCTCGATTTCTTTGTTTGTTTGTTATCATGCCCTAAGATCAGTCTTGTTCGAGAAAAATATCTTTAATTTTATGAAGCGCAAGGTCTAATATTTGAAAAGCCTCGGATTACCCCCTTGGTATAAAACGAAATTTCCTGCGTATACAAACAGACAATTTTAAGCAAAAATGGCTCTTGGAAGCGAGTAGCAAGTAATTAAAAGAAGTTGTAAACTGGGAAACCTTTAAAGAAATACAGCTTTAAACGTTCAAGCATAGATTTGTTTTCAGGCTTCATTGGGCACTCCTTTCGTTACAATCCGCAATTCAGTCAACTCGTCATTACATTTCAGTATAAAAAATGGGCAATGTTCTTGATGCCTTCCCTGCTGCCATGTTGCTTTCAAATATTTCGATATTGCTTTATTTTAATGTTTCTCTCCTTCTGCTAAGTTTATATTGAAGTCTATTTAATCGAATATCGCTTGTAAAGAGCTCACAGGGTTAATATGTCCGTTTAAGTACAAATGCGGTTTTTTAAAGTACATAAACGTATTTCCCACGAAATTTTCACGCTTTAATACCGAAAATATTTCCGTGCGTTTCAACGATTTTTTTTCAAATTCCGTGCCGTCACGCATTTGTGGTTCTCTTTATTAAAGTGGAATTCTCTCGAAACCACACAAACTCCATATTAGTAGATACAAGCAGCGTTAGTACCTAAGCCTCTGTTACAGGTCGAAACTTTCAGCTGAAAGTTATGTGCAACGGCACTGCGAAACTACAATGTTGAAAAACTGCAAGTGGTCTCGAAATGCTGTTACCTGATTCCCGCAATACACAGTCGAGTCGATACTAGTTTCATGGCCTTAGCGCGTAAGAAGATCGAGCGAGACCAGTAGTGGTGTCAGTGCACGGCGAAAATCCTGTTTTTATCGCTGCACTGCGATCGTTGCGACCGTTGGGGAAATAGAAAGCGGTTTTACTTTTCCTGAAACTTCTCTCGCAACGGAAGTTCAACAACGTTACATGAAACCGACCATGCTGCGTTAAGTCAATCAGAAACCGGCTAAGGCCATGTAAACAACACTTCGAGACCAGTTTCAACGTTCCCGAACGAGTTTCGACCTTTTATGTTACACGGTGCATCGCCTGCTGAAACTTTCTTGCAGCGCCGTTGCACATGTGTGAACTAAAAGTTTCAACGTGTAACAGCCGCTTTATGTGCAACGGCGCTGCGAAAAGAGTTTCAGCAGCCGTTGCACCGTTTAACACACAAGGTCGAAAATTGTTCGGAACTGGTCTGTTGTTACCAGATTCCCCCAAAACAAGTCGATACTAATTCCATTGTTCCGGTTTCTGATTGGCTTACGCGGCGTAGCGTAACAAGATCGAGCGAGACCAGGTTAGACGGTGAAACTCCTGTTTTTATCACCACTGCGATCGTTGCGAGCCTTGCAGAAGTAGAAAGCGGTTCTACTTTTCCTGAAACTTGTCTCGCAACGGAAGTTCAACAAAGTTTAATGAAACCGACCATGTTACAAGGTGCAACGCGTACTGAAATCTGTTTCGCAGTGACGTTGCATAGTCGTTTCAGCTGAAAGTTTCAACATGTAACAGCGGCTTTATATTTTCGACAAACTAATGATGTAAATCTACCCACAGATCTTTGGAGTAATCACAAGCCACTCTAATTCCGCAACATGAAGTACATAACCCTTTTCTTTTCAGACGCAGACCAGTGAAAAAAACCAAATGAAGCAATGAAACAATGGCAAGTCATTCATGTAAGGATACCATACAGTCTCCCGACATACAAGAATTTCATCCAGCGCATCCCTGGAATACAGTAAATACCCACATATAAGAACCTAGATTTTTCTAACTTGGGCTAAATAAGTTCTTACAAGAATGGTATTTACAGTAGTTTTAGGTTATCTAGGTTCTTCCACAAAAGATTTGTTCCAGATGCTTGAAATTTCAAGGTCATTTTCTAAAATAAGAACCTGCTTAATTTTTTAGGCTAAACTGGTTCGTATGTAACCGGGGTCTATAATGAAATTTTTAGCATAACAGGATCTTAAATTCTAGGCTCTTATATGTGAGTGTTTTCTGTAACTCTTATCAGTGTTGCTCTCACAATCAATGTTTTCTGAGTTAAAACGGTTGGAGAACTTTCTTTAAAATCCATTGACATCTCAAACGCCCTAGGACGCCCACAGGTGACGAGTGAAAAGTCACTCTCAGGGGAAGGGTCAGTGGGTAAAAAAAACAAACCACAGTATACAAACTTTCAGGAAAACAATACTTGCAACATCATGAACCGTTTTGGTCCAGAGAGCAGGGGGTACCCAACGAGAATAATTATAGTTCAAAACCACTTTATAAACATAGCATTGTTTCATTATTTTAGTATTTAAACGGTAGATATAGGCATATTTTTATCCCCTAAAAATTTTACATCTGTTCGGATTTCCTGGCTGAAAGTATAGTGATTTGAAAATTATAGGGACCAAAACATGCCTTTTCGAAAATTTCAGCCACATAAAAGCTCCCGAAAATTCTTGGTGACCCCTTTGGGGTAAAAATGAGACTTTTCATCTTCGCTTTCCATTTGAGAAAACTGACTGACCAGATTTGGCATTTGGAAGGGCTATTACTCTACAATGCCTTCAAATTAACACATTTCGAGAAACATATATAATCCTCCAGAAGAATGTGAGGATTATAATGCAAGTGTTCCTTCAAATTGTTACATTTTTCTTTGCAAGCTTATGGGTCTGGCCGGCCAGTTTGGACAAAAGAAAAGTGCCCTTAGATTTGACTCTGTCTAGCGCACGACCATTTTACTTGTCGATGGGGGCTGCTTGAGGGATGAATGGGTTAACCACATGCCGCCAGACCATCTGGCTTCAAGAGAGTGGAATCTTCTGCCAGCCAGTCAATGGAAGTATTTGAGGGACACTCTTGTGGTTGCTAAGGTTAAGATTAATGGGTCAGAGACCTTTGTCGAAGGATGTAGTGATAATGACGATGATGATGATTACTTCTGACAACACTAAATCCGACAATTTAGTATCAAACCAGACACAAACACACACAAAAAACAAACCAAAATTCACCCTTTAAAAGAGGTTACAAATAGGTCGAAATATATTCCTCATCTATTGCAGCAGCAGCAAATCCCAGAGAAAAATGCACTGTTCCTAACCATCGGAAAATGAAGATATGTACCAATATGTATCATAGATCTTTTAAGCCTAACTAAAGAAAACCTAGCAGAGGGTAAGAGCAACAGAGACTAGTAGATGTAGAATGTCAAGAACGTCCTGCCAAACCCATCACAAACTCAAGGTTCTTCAGAGACTAACCTTGGACCTCAACTTGACATGCACCAGAGAAAACCACGAGGTAGTCTTTAGATATCTGCTTCATGATGCTCAGACTTGCTTATACAATTACTACAAAAACTACAAGGTACACGAGAGTCTTTGCGCATTTGACATATGAAGTCCTTCAAAATGGCACAGAAAATGCAGTTGTTGACGAAAAAATCTAAAAAAAAAGGTCACCCGTGAAACCACAGGCCACCCAGGATTATGAACTGCATTCTCCTTCCTCAAATGCAATTAAATTATTATTATTATAAATTATATAATATTTAATTAGTATTGGCTTTATCAAAATCATTAAAATGACTTCAATAAAGCCAATAATATTTTACTCCATAAGAAGAAGAAGAAGAAGAAGACATGGCATGCTGAGAATCCCCCATAAATAAGCCCCATTTTCTTCTTCCTCTAAGAAAAGTACAATTTTGTGCTATACCCCTAAAAACAGACTGCAAGATAAAGGATGCCAACTGGTTCACCTCTACTCAGTCACGACTGAAAGACCTCATACACCGGCAGTAATCTGTGTGGCTCTAAAACACAGGTCACAGGTCACAGGTCAGTGTGTTATTTAACAATTAGACCCGTAGCCCGCAAGGGCTACGGGTCAATAGCCCATGAGGCGAAGCCGAATGGGCTATTAACCCGTGGCCCTTGAGGGCGAAGGGTCTAATTGTTTTAGTATCACCCAACTAGTCGGACAGAAGAGGCAATAATAAAGTTAACAAATGCGAGTTGAATAAATATTTATTTGGGAATAAAACGAAAGGAAACATCACGCTTTTCGCTACTCGAGGGCTATCACTAATAGTCCTCTTGTAGCGTAGCCAATCAAAATGCAGGATTTGCATTAGTCCACTAGTTGGGTGATACTAAAAGTAAATAAACACCACCAAAAGTGGACTCTCCTAGCCCTAATCATTGACCGAATCATTGCTGGAAAATATAGTTGCAGGTCTAGGGAAAACTCTTGGCTTAGTTTTTCATCAGTGGAGCAGGGAATTCTAGTCTTGACCTGTAGAATGTAACCTGTGTTTTAGACCACCCTGTACTGTTTTCGAGAGCCTAGACGTATCCTCTCCAAAGTCGTGACTTTAAAAGTATCCTTTCGAAAATAAATGGACATAACAAATATCAAACAAGTCTTCCACCGTCAACATTTTCATAAAACAAGAAAAATTACTTACTTTTAAAATGGTTGGTACACACGTCTTTCCTCGAATCGCCGCCATATTTTTTAAAACTCCTTCGGCCTCACTCTGGATAAGCAATATGATTGGCCCTTTACCTTAAGTCGCGTCCAGTTTGAACCTCGCGAAGAAATCAATATGGCTGATTGTTTGTTCTGGATCGCAGAGGAGAACTTGCAGCAAATCGTCAAGGCCTTTGAGCTCTTCAAAATTCACGATGGCTGGAGAGGTCAGTTAATTGAATTGTCCTCTTCGAGAGATATTTTTTTACATCGTTTGTGGCCTCTGAATTTTGGAGCATCGATACGATTCGTGAAGGCCGTGGACAAAAGAACTTTGCATTGATTTGTAAATTGAATTGGCAAAAATGTCAATTTGAATGCTTGAACTAGCTAGTTCACTTGTAGTAGAACTAAATTATTGCCTCGTCAGTGCCAATTACCTTTGCTGTTTTATAATCAACGATGAGTAATCTACTGTTCGTAATATCCCACGTGCAGACACTGATTTTTCAGCGTAATTCTCTTTCAGCTGACAACAACATTGCTTATCTCGGGTTTGGGTTCGAAAGTTCAAAGTTTCTCAGCACCTGTAATTCCATCCCTCATGCAAAACTGCAAAGCCCTCTGGAATTTCTAATAAATCTCTACAGGGAACATAGCACCAAGAAGCCGTTCTGCGATTCCATTTTCGATCTAAAAGAGCAACTTGTGGCTCTTCAGTTAGTCATGGCACAACTTAACAAGCAGGTACGTAATAAGTCTTTGGTTGACAAATGTTTGTGAAGTGTGGTGTAGAGGTGAATTGGAGAAATGGTCAAACTAACCTAGACAATTTAAACGACGTTGTCTCTTTATAGACACCTGAAGAATTCAGGTGACTTTAACGGCCTGGGATTCGAACCCACGACCTCTGTGAAGCCGGTGCAGTGCTCTTTTCACCTGAGCTATGAAGCCACTCAGTTGAGAGTCGGTCAATTTGTAGGCCTAAATATTTGTGAAGCGTCTGATACTTCTGCTGTTGTCAATGGTTAGAATCAGGCTTAATTCATAGTAGCTTTGGCTTAATAAACTGGAAAAAGCAACCTGTAAATGATCATTCAACAAAAATAAAGCTAAATTTAATTGTCTTAAATGTAGGATTCCTGCAGCCCCGTGTGGATTCGTGAAACTTCCTACAAGCGCGTGGATTCCTGCAAATTCCTGCAAGCGCCATAATTGTTCTTTATCATTATAATATTGTTATCATGGCAGGTTTAAAAAACAGGTCACATTCGAGTTCGCTCATTACAGGTCATTGTTTTACCTATACGTACTGAAGCAACCCAAAACCTTCAAATTGGCTATCCTTAGGCCTAAACATCATTTTTAGGCCTAATCATCCGAGGCCTAACGAGTCTAAGTTTAGCCTTAGTTAAGGTTTTGTAAGGAGTGACCTGTGAAAAGTGACATGTACTTTGAACCTGTTGTTGTAATTCTGAAGCACAATCTCTTAAATAGGATTCCTGCTCTCAATCTTAGTTTTTTCCGTCTTGGCAAGGTTACCATGACATTTGACAGGTCATCTTGCCATTTGAAGCTACACTGTACAGGTGTAATGTTCATTGACCAGTGAAAGCTTCTGTAATTAGACAGAGTAAAATCTGTAGGTGGTCCTCTTAGGACTGCAATGTGTTAAACTTTATTTGAATCTTTACTCGGCTCCACAAAGATTTATGCTACAGGCTGTTTTAATAGCCCATTGACGCCTAGGAGTGACTCTTAATAGATTTCACTCTGTCTAAAGCCAAACAAGGTAGGAAGGGAGGGGGGGGGGGGGGGTGTTCTGGAGTCAGTGTGTTAATACTTGAAGATCTACTTTACAGGAAAAGGGAGACTTTACTGTGCAACCAAAGGACGTTTTGGAAACTCACCAAAATATCGTGAAATACAAGTTGTCAATGGAAGATGGCACTGGAGAAACTGCAAAACTGTGCTCTGAATATAACAAATTTTTATCGCACTGTAATGCTGTCGACTTTGTGGATGTTCTTCAGAGGGTAAAGACATGCTTCATCATGGACAGTGATGCTAAGATCAAATTTCAAACTGTGCAGCAGTTTGTTGTTGTAGGAAAACCTAAAACACAACTTGAGGTGAGTAAAATGTTTAAGTTATGCACCCTACATGTAGACACATCTCTCCACTAGTTAAATGCTTGCCTGATGGACAAAGGTATGCCCAAAAATGCATGCTATTAGATGCACACAGATTTCAATAATCAAGTGAAGCTATGATATTCGCAGTTATGAAGTTCAATGCAATTTTCGCAATTGCGTAGAGAAGCCTGAAAAATTCAGGACTTCAACGGGGCTTGAACCTGTGACCTCGCGATACCGGTGCGACACTCTATAACCAACTGAGCTATGAAGCCACTGACGTTGGGAGCTGGTCATTTGTGGGTTCTAATGTTCTTCTCAGTTGGTTTGAGCGTGGCACCGATGTCACAAGGTCACGGTTTCAAACCCGAATGAAGTCCTGAATTTTTCAGGCTTGACTGTACGCAATTGCTAAAATCGCTAAAATTGCGTTCATAACTGCGAGGATCATAGCTTCCACATGATTCATTTCATTATATCATTTCATTCATAGATTTCAATAAGCATCATAAAGGAAGTGTCCCCTTGCCTTTAAATGTCACAAAGTGTCTCACAAATGCTGCTCCGTAAGTATTAAGGATGGTGCCTACTAATTCAACGGTATCTTTGCATGGTTTACTGAATATGCGGGGAATGCAGATCTTAAGAAATGTTATTGAAATCCAAAAAGAAAATTGGGGTAATTAAACCACACATTTTTCGAAGATAATTAATCAACAATATTTGTAAAAAGCTTTAAAATACAAAGCAATGTATGTTGTTCTTTTCCAAATTGAAGCCTAATTATCTCTGAAGAATGCGTTGTTACCCCCTATTTTCTTTTTGAATACCAAGATCACTTGGTGAGTTTTGCTTTCTCCGCATAGTTTTGAACCACGCAAAAATATCCCAGGCCTGTATTAATAAACGCCATCCATAGGAAATTCGAGTATCTCGAGATGCGAAGAATGTATGCGCATTAATAATAGTAGGCATCCTTAAAGTGCCTATCACCTCAAGACACTTTTCCAATATATTTATTCTCCGAAATCATCCCAAATACATGGTGTTTTTTTCAGAACATTTAGATTGCAATTTCACTCTTTCATTGGCTTTGAAAAACGGGAAAAGTGGTCATACCGTGATTAATAACCGAGCAATGAAAGGGAATGGGTTCGATACTGGGTTGATGTCACAAATTAATTTGCATTGCTGTTTTCAAAGAACTACCTCAATGGAAATTAATTTGTGATGTCAACCCGGTATCGAACCCATTCTCCTTCATTGCTCCGAGGTTATGGATCAAAGTATGATCACTTTTCCCGTTTTTGAAAGCCAATAAAAAAGTGAAATTTCAATCAAAAGGTTCTATAAACAACACAATGTATTTGGGACGATTTTGGAGAATAAATAAAGTGGAAAAGTGTGTTGAGGTGATAGGCGCTTTAATTAATGGATGATCAGCTGCATTGACTGTAACCCTAAACTAAAAGACAGTTACCCTTGACTTATTGTTGGAAATAGGACTAGCTAACGCTTAGACTTAAAAGTAAAGAGATCCTTCTTGTTGGATGTCAAGGAGGCAGTGCAGCCCAGTGGTTGCCAGGGATGCTTGCCTTGAGATCCATAGTTCCCGGGTTCAAGACTTGACCACTCATTGAATTTGTTCCTAGTAGTTCCTGGTTCAACTTCTTAGTTGCACTAATCTTGTAAATAGACAACTGGTTTGCCTCTGGCCAGTTGGGATTCTTAACATTTGTTGTGTTTTGTTGTTTCATTGATTGTGCTTCATTGGCCCTGAAAGCCCCTATGGGGAGTGGTCAATTAAGCATGTATTGTATAATTGTATTTCATTATTTGGCTCTGTCTCACAAAGACTGGGAACTACCAAATTCATGAATTTGATTGGCTACAATCAATATTGACCGCAGTCCAGATTTTGCCATCTAGACCGGCATCTAGACTGGTAATGTTTTGTTGTGAAATAGTTGCAAACTAAAATGTAAAAATTTTGAGTATTTTCTTCTACAAATATTTATTTATGGAAGTACCAAAAAGCATGATGAGAAAAAAAGGTAAGGAGGACAAGCAGACTTTGGCAGAGTTAAATTCAGCTCATCACCACTCATTGCCATTCGCAAGCAAAATGTCACTTACATTGTAGTACAAACCAGTTGTCCTTGTTTGCCATATAATAAACATCTTATAACTGAGCTTAGTCAGTCGGTAAGGGAGAATCTTGACCTTGGTCGTGTGTACAGACCATACTCACAACCTTGGTCAAGATTCTCCCATACAGACCTCCTGCTCGGTTAATAGGCTGGAGCTAAGTATAAAATTGGGCATGCATCTAATTGCATTCATTTCTGGGCATAAGTGGCCTGTTAAACTCTTTCTAACTTAATAATAATAATGATAATGATAACAATAATAATAATAATACCAACTTTATTCTTTTAATTCAATGAAAGGGAAGGATACCAGTCTGAGAGGTTAATCCCTATTGAGGGTATCTGCCTGCAGCCTGATGTAATTGACTGAGAGTCGATTTTGATGAGGGAGGAAAACCGGAGTACCCGGAGAAAAACCCTCGGAGTCAGATTGAGATCGACTGAAACTCAGCCCACATAAGACCCGAGGCCAGGGTTGAACCCATGTCACAGAGGTGGGAGGTGCGATTCATAACCACTAAAACCACCCTGACTTCCCTGCTATGCTACATGTAATACTATCTGATGTCTGTTATAAAAACATAACTTTCATACCTGTAGGAGGAAATCCTTGTCCTGCTTGCTGGAAATAGGACCATGTCATGCTTTACAGAGAACACAGGTACAGCTGTAAAGCTTTGAATATCACCAGTTGATGATAAACATACACTGTAGCTTAAAGTTTTCAAATGAGTATGTCATGTGGTGGCGTCAAACTTGCTCCTTTGTCCTTCTTAGTTATTTCAGTTGTTTCAGGGTGCTGGTTCCCTGTAATTATCATATTTATATTTAATTGCTTATATTTGTAATTTAATTTATTTACATCTCTGGGGTACGATAAACATTTTGTTGTAAGGTTGTTGTTGTTGTCAGAAAAATTAAATGATCATTATAATACCAGTTTGGAGACAGTCTGAGTGCCACGCTTTGAGCCTTTTTTTTGTTGGCTGATGATGTATTTGTATGATGCAGACCAAGAAAATTGATAATTATGTCATAAATAAATTTATTATTTTCTTTACCAAGACAGGGTTTCCAATAAGAGTGGGCGGCTGGCGAAATTCGCCGTCTATTGCCTGTAAACTAGTGGCCTACTTCTCCGTGGAAGTTACCCTGAATTTTACAAATAACGTGAGAAATGTTCGCACAGAACATGAACCTTGGATCTGGAAAGTTCTGCTCGTGAAAAACAAAAAAGACGCCAGAATTGAGTAATTTTTGGGTGGCGATAATATTGTTTCCCTCTCCATGTCCAAGATCGAGGACACACATTTTTGTCCATTTTCCGCGTTGTCCATTCTCTGTCTACTCCTAGAGTTTTGCCGCCTACTAAAAGTCTCACTGAAAACCCTACCAAGAACAATATCGGTGCATCAATTGAAATTATTTCTGTCATGGATACCAGAGGCTGGAGTCACTCAATAGAAATGAATGGAAACTTGAAAAAAAACCAATTTTTGAAAGCTTAATGAAATTGCCAAATGCCAGATTTGTTTTGTGTGTAAGCTTAAGTTGTATATTATTTTTAAGAATTCTACCCAGTTTTAACCTCTAACATGGGAAAGGTCAGTTGACCCTTAAACACAGTCATGCATCTGTCTGTTTTTTCTCATTCAGATGGCCAGTTTTTCTTAAAAGAGGAAACATTGCATTCATTTCTGCAAGGAATTAATAATGCTCAGCAGAAGCCCAAAAAATCACCAGATCCTTCAAGGTGTCAGACACCTACTCAGACGTTTTCAGCATCTTATGAGAAGGCAGCAAAGGTACAGAAACCTGTGTCGAAACATTGTCTACTAAGAAGAAGCTGGTTGCAGCTAGCAAAATAATAATATTATCATTGTCACTCACATGTAATTTTGGAAATCTTTCGAACTCAGGGGTCAAATCTTTATTAAGTGAAGTACACTGTGCAATTGTCATGGAGAGTGTAGACTTGAGGAGAACTGACTGGGATGTGATAGACATTGACTTGTCTCTGAAATTAAACTCATCCCAAAACGTCCTTCTCAGGACTACACTCACCCAAACAATGATATCATACTTCACTCAATTTCTACTAACAGTACATGTGATTAATAATTGGATATTTGGCTGCATTGTTAACAAGTGTTACTAAATTAAATTTATTTTAAATTTTTTGCCTACTACCGGGTACTTGTTCACAATTTATTAGTAACAGACCTGTAGCTCATCTGTGTAACACTCATAATTTTATAATCCTGCTGTGTGAAACACATATATTCTATAAAACTGTACTTCAAACATAATGCTGTTGGATGTACTGTAGCCATACCAAACAGACCACCAATTGGTAGCTATCAAAATCATACCAATCTTTGTTGCAAACAAGCTGCGTATTGAAGGTTTTGGAGGAACAACCAATTTTAGCGACAAGGATCAAATAAAACAAAACAAAATTAATATATTTAAAAAAGACCATGTACATGTACTGGTACTTGAAATTCTCTGAGCAATGGGTTGGAAAAGGTCACTGAAAAAAAGAAAGTACACAGATGCAAACGACAACAACTGACTTTTTGTTATCTGAGTTATTTCCTGATCCAGAAGTGTGCAGGTGTGTGAGAGAAAACATTTTAAACATCATTATTAGCTTTGACTCAGCCAGTGAAAAATTATTACACTAATTTGTACTGTCAGGTCCAGCTTCGTCAAGTGTTGCTTAGCTACCTACGGCTTCTGGTGAATTCAAGGGATGAATTGGCTCTTTCTCAGGCCATTAACATTCCACACCGAGGCTTGGCTCATCAGCAGTTCACAGCTCTGAGGAAAGTAGCCAGGGAGAAAAATATGCCAATGTTTCAGGTAGTACCGGTACTAAACATTGTAAATGTTGGTGATGATATATTATATATTTTTAAACTTAAGATAATAAGACCATGAACCAAGAGAGAGACAAATGTTTTCTTAGTCACACCATATGTAGATTGCAATTCCCAGACGTTGAGGAAAATAGAAGCTCCACTAGCAGAGTTGAAGTCAAGTCTTGCAACAGACTTTATCAGAGTTAATTGGACCAGGGAACATTCTCTGCAAAATATTAGTGTGAAGTGTGGGTAAAGGTTGGCAACTGAAGGTAAAATGGGAAAAAAATTGTGTCAGTGAAGTGGTCTCTTCCTTGAGCAGTTTGGGGTAACCTTTGATCTATTGTGGCAGACTGGTTGCATTGAATTTCATGTACTTCATGTTCTAAGTATTATAATAATAACCTTTAAGGTCATTCTGGTAAACCTATACCTAGATTTGGCATCTCTGTCCCTTCTATTTTGGTAAAAATTTCCTTGACTGGTTTAAGTTGACCATGCCTTTGCCATGGCAACTTGCATGGTCGCCATACATACAGTACTTGTTCCTTAAATTCAAAATCCCATCTGCATGGTTAAACTTTGAAGCCCCAGATAACAACCTAACCATTATAAACAGTTGTGCCCCATCTTGCAACGTTTTGACAAAAACTGTGTGGGATTTTGTAAGGGTAGTGGTCAACTAATGAACAGTCTTGTAATTCAATTTACTTCACCACCCAAGTATTTCGTCCTCAGGCTGCTAAAATTTATTGTTCTGTGGTTCCACCAAACTTTAAATCTTTAATTAAAGACATGAGCATCCCCCAAGCTCATCCATTGTTGACAATTTGAGCTGAGAGATGGGTGTGCATTTTGGAGAACAGATAAGTACTATTTCTTAGGCCTTAAAAACAAACAGTTGTCTTGGACTCTCACTAAGGGCTGGGGATTTCCACTCTAGCAGCTACAGCAACAATGAGGCAGCATGATTCAAAAATACATTTAGACAGGCCCCTCCCCTCCCAGCCTAATTTCTGCTTCTGCATCCCACTTGGTTCCCCCTTCCCACCTACATTACATGTAGCTTTCGTTAGCTTTCGACAAGACAAAAATAATTTAATTTCAGCCAAGGCCTAGGCATTCATCTTGGAGACAAAATCTGACGTGGTATTTAATAAAGGACTGTTAAATTATTAAGACAGTTTCCTTGTACTACAGCTGTAGATAAAGATTACTGAGTAACATGACCAAGAATCATGTCAAAGTTTTGACTGCCCTTTGAATTACATGTACCATGCAGACAGCGGTTTCCTTTATTCTGAGGATACGACTGGGTGGCAAGAGTTATGCACCGAGTGAAGACAGTCCTCTACTTCCTTTAACCAAAGTAAGTGTATCACTCTGTACACAGGCAAATGCCATTTAAAATCAATAATTATTGTCACTGTTTCATGTAAGTCTTAAAAATGAAATTAATTCTAAACATTCTTAACCCACATATATATGACCCCATGTCCAGATATTGAAGCCAGGACACATTAAATTTTGTAAACTCAGATCTTTTTGCGTCCAACAGAGACACTTATAGATTTCACTGTGGCTACAGTATTGTAGAGTAAAATAATTTTAAGTTATTAAGGATGGTGCCTACTAATTCAAAGGTATTTTTGCGCAGTTTACTGAATATGCGGGAGAGCAGATCTTACTAAGTGTTATTGAAATCCAAAAAGAAAATTGGGGGTATCCACGCATTTTTCGAAGATAAATAATCAACAATATTTGTAAAACGTTAGTTTTAAAATACAAAGCAATGTATGGCATTCTTTTCCAAATTAAAGCTCAATTATCTCTGAAAAATGCATGGTTACCCCCAATTTTCTTTTTGGATAGATTACCAAGATCACTTGCTAAGTTCTGCCTTCTCCGCATAGTTTTGAACTGCGCAAAATATCCCTTCATTAATTAAGCACTAGCAATAGGAAATCCGAGTATCTCGAGATGCGCAGAACGTATGCGCAATAACAGTTATAGTAGGCACCGTCCTTAAGTGGTGTTTATACTGTACTGTAAGCTTCTCACTTTGTAAGACCATTCATAGAAAGGTACATGTAGAACTTTAATCAAAATAATAAACACAGTAGCATTGAAAATCAACCACCAAGTGGAATTTGAACCTGAAGGGTCATATGCAATCCATTAAGCCAGGCGATCTCATCTCTTTAATTTTACTGGTGAATATCAACGAGGGACCTTTTAAACAGGAAGGAGTAAAGAACTGCTAATTAAAATAATTTGGCCTTTTCATTATTTTATTTTTTCAGGGACTTGGGGAATTCGTAACCTTTTTCCAGAAGTTACAAAACATCTGTGAAGAAACAGCTGATGCAAAGTAAGGTTATAGAGCATTAATTTTCAATTACACGACCAGAGCCCACTATTATTTTGTTTATTGAAACGAAAGCAAAAAAAGTTGCATGAAAAGAGTTTGTTTAGTTTTGGACAGCGACCTGGCCTCTGTTTCTGTTGTTTCCAGATTTGAGTACTGCTGTCGTAACATATGCAGTAAAAAAGAAAGTCCAAATTAGAGGCACTATCAATCAAGATTTACAATATGTAAACTTTAAATAAAACTTCTATTTTCGTTTGTGAGCACTCCACCCAAATTTATTTGAAAGAAATAATATATTCAAGCTCAACAGAACAAGATGAAACTAAAAAAAACATTTAACAGCTATGAACAATATTTTTTCAGAGCTGCTGTGCTAAGGGTTCTAAATTTGCTTAAAGTTGGTATATCAAAATCCAAAGAAAGAGTATTTACCACTGAATGCTTGGCAGAAGTAGTGGAAGCTTTAAAACAAAGCATAGAGCAACTGAGCATTGAAAACTTCGAGGGCAAAGCCTGTCAGTCCACAATGGCGGGGGTGAAATCCTACTACTTGATCCAGTATTTATTGGACCAACATGTGAAACAAATGTCTCAACAAGGTCATCATACCCAAGATGTCAGCTATGCTCTGATGACTCCAGAAACAGCTCATGGAAAGTCCAAAGTGCGGTCACTGTTAAGCCAGTTCAGGTACATGTAGAATACTCGGTAGTTGGTTATTCCATTATTATCAAATGAATAATTAATAACTTTGTTTTTTTTTTACCCAGCTTTGGTTTTTCCTGGAGAATTAAGATCTTGAAAATCAAAGGAAAAACATGGAAATTTTTTAATGATTTCTGTTAAAATTATACATTTGTTTATTAAATTTTAAAAATGGTAAAAAATAATATAAATGATGATGAGAATGACGGCGACAAATGAGATACACCACCATAGGTATCATATAACTGTCCATAAAGAGAACAGCAACAAAGGCCTCGTCATAGACATTCCAGTGACTGATGATAGAAACATTCAATGCAGAGGTGAAGAGAATTAGGAATACTAAGATCTTGCAAGGGAAATATTTAAACTGTGGAGAGTAAAGTTTATGGCAAAAGTGGTGTCAGTCCTTGTAGGAGCCCCGGGTGCGATACTGAATAACTCAAAAGGAGAACCTTAATCACTCATCCCATTAACCATTTGACGCCTGAACCCACCATACTCTGTCTAACTCTAATTTGGTTTTATCAACAGAGTTAATAAATTGAATGTAAATTGGCTACCGTACAGAGATTCTAAAAGCTGATGTTTCGAGCGTTAGCCCTTCTTCAGAGCGAATCGCTTACAAAGGGCTTATGCTCGAAACATCAGCGTTTAGAATCTCTGTACGGTGGCCAATTTACATTATCAACTCTGTTGATAAAACCAAATTATTAAATTCTGTTTAACACCAGACGACTTAAGTCCTAGGACAAGCCGTGACTGATAAGAGACATTTCTAGGACCAAGGCTCTCTCTGAGAATTAGAGAAAATTTATTAAAATGACAGTAAATATAATTAGTAATAATAATAATAATAATAATAATAATAATAATAATAATAATAATAATAATAATAATTGCTGATGATGATAATATCAGTGATTTATTATGTTTTATTAATTTTCAGGACCCCTGATGCTGATTTGATCGCAGATGACACTACTCCACCAGAGAAACTAAAACTTGATCCTGAAAAGGTAAGGGGATCATCAGGCCTGAGTTGTTAGAAACAGGATTAGTGCAAATCAGTGAACCCAGCATAGCACTGATTGGGATAATGGTCACAAAATATGATCCCAACCAACGCATCGGCGGACATGTTGACCAGCGCATTGGCCAACTATCATCATCACCCTTACCAATATTGTCAGTTTGGTTGGCACCAGTGGTGAGCCATCACTAGCCATTTCATTCCTTGGTACTGTTTCTCTAGAAAGCCAAGTCTGAGTAAATGTTGTCAGTGGTTCAAAATTCTTAAGCAGTTGAATTTTGATTTTTCCTTTGTTGCAGATAATGATAAATGAACATTAGACAAAGAAAAATCAAAATTGAACAGGTTTGAAAAATTTTAAACCAAGAAAAAATTTGAACCACAACCTATTTTTAAGAACAATATTTTTAAGAACAATTTCTCGCATAGCTGTTACTTCCTGAAGTAGCATTGGCTTTCACTTTACATAATTCCTGGAGAGAATTGTTGGTATGTTTTTATCCTGGTAATCTCAGCGCAAGGTTTATTGCTCAAAATCTGGCTGATCATTTTTGATGAAGTAAGACAAGGGTTACAGCAGGCTTTTCGACAGTTTTGTTAAGTAGCGGACATATTTCTGAAAGCAACGGATGTTACATTTTTGGGGCCACAAGGTGCCTTGCAAGTGCCAAAGGCACAAGCTAACTAGGGGGGTCTGGGGGCATGCCCCCCTCCCCCCAGGAAAGTTTTAAAATAGAACACTGTTTCCAGTGTTTCTGGAACCCAAGAATCAGTTTCCCAGGCAAGGCTGGAGTTCAATCAAATTCTCTTTAAGAAGTAATAATAAAAAATAATGCAAACCCCTTAAATATTGGTATCAAAGTACCAGACATGGAATGGGAAACCAACAGACAAAACGTCTGACTAAAGTACTCATTTGAAGTGGTGATAAAATTTAATACGAGGCAAAAAAAATGTTCAGGTGCACAACCGAAAGGTTGTTACACATATTCCTACAATTCTGTGAATTAAAGGCACATTAATTTTATTTAAAATTTTGTCACAGAAACCATTTGATAACCACAGAAAGGTACATGGTGACATGACATGGGCTAAACCTGCCATCAGCATCAAGATAGGACCAAGCCCACTCACCAAAAGAGAACAAATGAAGGTAGTGGATCAAGTGGATGTCATTGCATCAAATGTACATGAGAATGAAGCTTACGAACGGAATATTGATGGAACACCAAAATGTCACAGCAAGAAAAGGACAATCAAAGAAGCTATTTTTGAAAAAGAGAACCTCTGTGTTCCAACTACAGAAAGTTCATTACGGTATCCAGAGGAAGAATTGTTAAAACCATCGGCAAAGCGCATATTGCTTACTAAGGACACAATTGTTCGAAACAACCTGAAAAATAAGACCATGCGGAGAGCAAGGCCTAATAAAAAACAGGTCTCCTTACTACAAGGGCAAAAGCAACTCACAAGCTTTTTCAGGTGATGCTTTTTCCACAATTTATTATTTTTGTTTTAGTCTCAAGAGTATACTTTACAATGTATGACACAAGTGTTGGGACTTGCATTCTGCTACCTACAGCTGTAAAGTAAGGAAACTTCCTGCATTTCCCTTTAATTAGAAGTTATGGGGGTACGTGTTTTATGAATCAAATTTTTTGGATCAATATTTTAACCCATTAAAAATCATCATTTCAGCAGGACTGATAGATTTGCCTGTAAATCAGGAAAATAGGTCACAATACCTAGATCCACACTGTAAGTTGAGGTAAGCCAAATGGATGTGGTTTATTTAAGTGTTATGGACATTGCAATGGCAACTAAGGTTTGGTTGAACGTTTGAACAGAACATAAACCAATGTCTAGCTGCAATAATTTTCTATGATCACTTGTCAAACTAAATAATTTAAATTATAATTTTTTTTCTCTGCAACAAATTCAAAAAGATTATTCTGTATTGTTGGTACATCTGAAAGTCCAAATTATTTTGATAATTAAATAAATTATATCTTGCCAAATGCAGATAGTACTTTTAATTAATTAATGAAATTTCATTTTATTTTATTCTTACCATTAGTACTTTCATTTTGCCAGGCAATTTCTAATAAAATCACAAAAATGGTCAACACTGCCCCTGGAGTTGAAATGGTCCCTAACTGTGTATCAAAAATGGGCATAGATCTCATTTATTCCAATGCTGTCAGCCTTCCTCAGACTGTGTTGAGTATAGACCTTTCCAAAATTTAATACTTTTAATTAAAATCCTGAATTTTGAGTACCGTAGCTTGACTAGTATTAGTTTAGCACATGTCTGTGTTAGTACCAAGCAGAGGTATGCTTTCTTTCTCCCCTTTGTGCATTGCTGAGTTAGAAATGAGTTCAGTTCATGTAATTTCATGTAAAAGAGAAGAGTTGTTTTGATGGAGGGCTTGTAATATTCACCTTTGAGCATCTCCAAGGAATGGGTTTGCCTAGTGATGCAAACAATAAGCGCAAACACCATAAGTACATGTGGGCACATTAGAGCAGTTTTTAGTTGAGTGTCGTAAAACAAATACGAAAGTAGTAGGCCATTTTCAAGTTGGTGTTTGTCTCGGTTTCGAAGTGAGTCTTGGTGCTCAACAATTGAAAGGGAAATGTGTTTGATTTGCATAAGAATGCACAACTCATTTCCATCTATATGGTTGTGCACCAGGACTCGCTTTGAAACTGAGGCATGTAGCAACTCAGAAATGGGCTGTTACTTCAAACACTCATGGCAGGGGCAAACAGCATAATGAACCAATCCAAATTAATTAGCAATTCCATGTAACTTGCTCAACGAGTGGGAAAAACTGTGTGTGCAAGCCACGATTGGTTTTGGTTTTCCTTCTGGTTGATAAACTGGCACAAGGTTTTTAAACCAATCACTTGAGTGTAGCGATTGCAATCGCATACTTACTTTCAACATTCATTTGAAAAGTGCTCTAACTTGTTGTTAATTAGTGTCTTTTGTTCCAACAAAAGATGCTACTGACTTTGGGTATGTTGCTTGGGCTTATGCTTGTCCCACCTTCAATGAGCACTAGCTCAAATGGTCACTTGACTTTCCCATGCAGCTTTAACCCATTGTCCCCTGAGAATGACACTTAATAGATTTTACTCTTTCTGACGCCAGACGATTAAAATTTACTCGTCAATTGGGGCAGGGAGGGGGGGGGGGGGTCCCTAGGGCATTTGAGATGTGAATGAGTTAAACATGACACCTTTGTATTTATCAATTAATACACGTACCACACTGAATAATATATCCAACAAATATAAAAAACTCTATTATCCTCCATTTACAGTAGCATCATACATGGAACAGACATACAGAGAAACATTTTCTGCTTTGAATTTCATTTTGTCAAAGCAAGGAATATCCAGATTTGCATGAAACAGACGTCCACAGAAAAAAATAAAATATGTAAAACTTACAGGACACTGTATAAACTTTAGAATTATTTTTTACCTTTTACTTTGCTCATTACACTTTCTTCATCGCATGTTCCAAGAACAAACCATTTACAACACCACAAAGAAAGAGTTTTGAATCAGCTTTAAATGCAACTGGAATGAAATTCGAATTTTCTTGAAAAGGGAACAAGCTCAGTAAAATTGCTTTACCATGATTATGCAGAACGGCCAGTATCAACATGTGTAAACAGAGGATGCATTCAAATTTAAAAACTTGGTTAATAATAATTATTATCATAAGTCTGCAACGCTTAACTATATGCTGCTTGAACAGTACTCCTTCATCGCTTTCGTCTCTTTTTAGCTGAGGTCCTTGGTTCCACAGTGGGCGATGATGCACCAGCATCAGATAATTCTCGTCGTCGTTTGATCATTTTACTTTCACTAAGTGTATGATCCTGTGTTGCCTCATTTGTTTCTTCCACAAATAATAATTTATGTCTGCAATGGAGTAAAGGAAAACCACCAATTCTTTCCAGAAAGATGGGAAGAATACTGAAAATAATATGGTTTTGCAATAATTATGTTTGAAAGACTCAAACAACACCCTGGAGGATGTTATGAATTCCTGGGATTCTACAAAACCTAAAGCAAAAAATGAGTCAAACATAGTCATGTTGCCACAAAAATGCCACAGAGTAATCTGCAAAGAATGCAATCTTCTCCTTCTTCACTTGAAGTCTATCGCAAACATTCCCTTATCACTCATTGGCCCTCAATGTTTCCACAACAAACAGTAATCACCTACAAAAGTTAGCCCTGGAAATTAATTTTGCACTTCAAGGGCCCTTGAAAAGCCCTTGCAAAAAGGGATTTGGTGGGAAACTGCTTGAAAACTGTTTGAAATTTTGCTAGGGTGAAAATAGCCAAATTTGACTATTGGGGAAACATTAAACGCAAAAATTTTAAAAATGCCTGTGCGTGCGCTTAACTTGCACGACATGGGAACGAACATCAAGGTAGGCTTTTCAGCAAAGGAAACACTGAAACACGATGTATGGCCTAAAAACCTCATTTATGATTTTCTGATTATACATAATAAAATTATACTACTGGTAATTTTATTATGTATAATAATATTCAATTATTACAAATCAAGTTGAGCTGGTTTTACGCTTTGAGGTGAAAGGTAGTATACAAAATAATAATAACAAACGTCCTTTGTCGCATCAACGGATTTAAAAAAAAAAAATTAATTAATTTAATTAGGATCTCATGCATAACCATGCCTTTATAAAAATTTTGCTCCTCCCTCTATTAAATGTAATCACTCAGCAGTCTCACCACACTTTTTAACAAAAGGATACTCTTCAAGGTCCAACTCTTGTCTTAATATCCCTGTGAGCAAAATTTCTGCACTGACAACAGGAATCCCAGCCTCAAGAGGCTTTTTCCAAACACTTCTATCTTCATTACAGGAGATCACAAATACTCTGTTGTCTTTTATTGATCGTGGAATGCTGGACAAAAACTAAAAAACAAAAACGGATAAAATAATGTTCCACAGGTCCACTTGTGTGCTATAACACCCAACCTAAACTACTAGATGTGGAAAACTGTCTCAGAGATATGTGAATATGTAATACACCACTGTGACAGTGAAGCAAACATTTCTGGCCATTCAGTCACTTTAGGTTCATGTTATGCTTTAATTTCTTTTTCATAAATAATATTACAATATGAATTAACTTGGGTTTTCTTTATTCTGGCTTATTAATTACTTAAAACTCCTTTAAGTTTCTTTAATGATCTTTTGGTTAGAACACCATTTCACATCCACCTTTGCTATATATAAGTATGTCTTTCATAATTATTATTTCTTCTCTCCATCAAAGGGAAATACAAACAAGCAGAATACACACCTCTCCTTTAGCACTCTGAATAATATCTGACAAGAGAAAATAATATTCTTGTTTTTTCATACTTAGATAGCAATAATTATACTAATTAAACTTTAATTAATTAAAAGAACCAATAAAAATAGAGAATTGATGGACTGATGTATAACACGAGGGAGGTGCTCATACATGTATGTCTAGCCAAACTAGATTTTGGCATTAGTTGATCATTCATTTTTAAGTCTCAAAAAACCGATGACACATGGTGCAAAATTTACTCATCAACAAAAACGATAATGTTGCACAACGTTGAACCTTCATCTATGGTGAGTCAACCATTATTGCATTATCAGGAGAGCCACTGTATC
>NC_090879.1:28817546-28820046 GCF_036669935.1 Montipora foliosa
CAGAGTCTTGACTAGCAAAGGTTTGGGTTTCGCCGGTTGGAACAAGAAGCAGTGTCTTGGTAAAAGCGAGAAATTCATCCATCGTGCGAGAGACGGTTTCTTGCAGGGAAGTTTTGACCGCAGTGTAAGAGATGTCACCGCCCAGACAAAGACCCAGAATAAAACCCAAAAGGAAGATTTTCGGCGCCAAGTGCTGACGTCCTCTATAAAACCTTGAATTTGGCTATTTCACGTTGTTGTTTTGCTGATGACGGCAAAGAAATGAACAAAAGTGAAAAACGCACGCGCAGGGCGTGCAAAGCTATTGTTTTTGCGGCAGGTACAAAACACAGGTCACAGGGCACAGGTCACAGGTCATTGTTTTACTAATACAGAATGTATCCTAAACATTCATGAAAGCTAACCTTAGGCATAATTAGGCCTAAACAAATGGTTAGCTCTTATGAATGTTTAGGATACTTTCTGTATTGGTAAAACAATGACCTGTGCCCTGTGCCCTGTGTTTTGTGCCTGCCGATTGTTTTTGCCCACAAAAGATGCAAATTTGTGATGTTCTCGTTGCCGTCGCCGTTGTCTTTGCTAAAGCTCTCTAGTGGAATCATGGGACAGGAAAAGGAAGAACGCGTGCGTTGTCCATGTGGGCAAACCGTCTGGAAGAAAGATACGAGCGGAGATCGTGAAATACCTCTTTCTTTGTTGAAATTTGTGAAAGGGCGTCTCTTTCCATGGATGACGGTAGAACATACTTTCGAAGTTCACCCATTTAATTTTGTAGAAATTACTCGAACGCAGTCGGTAGCTAGATTTTGTTTAAAACAGGCGTTCCAGGGTAGAGTGTTGGTCGATCTGACGAGACACCTTTCAATTATCAATTGAGGGTACCTCATTTGGGTCGTCGATTGTGCATGGCTGTTTTTTAGGATGTTGCCCACGAGATTCGACGAGAAACAACGTTTTCACGAAACGAGATTGCGAAGCGAAGGTGTTTTGGGGTTAGAAATTACCTGCATTGACGACAATAAGTACGTGGCTTCTTACGAAATGTGTCCCGGTCTCTGGGAAGAACGTATCTTTCAATTTGGGCAATTCAGTAAATTAACATACTGAGTGCTGGTCACGTTGACTGGGTCGCAGAGTGTTAATTGGTTTTTTCTTTTTGTTTATCCTCGTATCACGCGACGGTGTGCTATCGTGTTATTTTTCTTTGTAAATGTAACTTTAAATCAATTTAAGAAAAAAATACATACATGACGCTTCCCACTTTATCTTTGTGATATCTTATTAAAAGAACCTTTGAGAATCCTATTCGTTGCCATGACGATCACGCTGCACCCCACCTGCCGCCATCTTGTGACCCCACTCTCCCCACCCCCTGCGGGGGGAAAACCACACCCATCTTAGGGGCAAAGTTGACTTCTTCAGACTGTCAACTAAAAATCTTACGAGGTTTGGACCCTACATGTACATACTACTCCTCGGGTTATTATAAAAAGAAAACACATGAAAACAAGCTTTCCAATGCACAGCCAATTGCTTTTTTAACTCATCAGCCTTGCATCAATGACTTCACCAAATTTGGATTCATGCTAGCACTCCTTGAAAAATGACTACAGTGCGACAGACATCTGGATCCGATGACAACTGAGCGAAGAGGCTAGAATCATGGACATGCTAAATTTTAACCAGCCCTACTCTAGTGATCAAGGTTATGCATAAATCCCTTAAGGAATGTATGATGTCAATGCATATTTTGGAATAATAATTATTATTATAATATCAAAATGTTTCACACCTTTTCACCTTGTTTGTCCGCGAGTCCAGTGAAAATGACTCGAGGGTTGCTTTCGCCAGCAAGCTTCTCCTGACGCAAAGATGGACTTTGACTTTCAAAAATGAATGGCTCCTTCCCACACCTGCTTTTCTTCGCTGGTGTTTCCTCAACTTCCTTAACATGACAAGATTCTTAAGTTGGTAACTATTACCTATTGGGCACTTTTGCACCTATTGGTGGAAAGCAAGAGATGATGAGGTAAGAGAACGGATCCCCCATACATTGGCGTCTTCCAATGACAGTTTTTTAAAATCTAATTTTAGCTACACAGGTATTCTTAGAGAGGCACCTGATTGGCCAGTCGTAATGACGTTATGAAATTTTAGATCTGTGTGGCATTGGGAACAAGAACTTAAACTACCTTTGCGAAACTAAAAAACTATGATGGGCATCCGTTCTCTTTCATACCTCATCCTCTCTCGTGGAAAGCGAGCGATCTCACCAGTGCACTGAGTCTCCTCCTCCTGGCTGCAGTTGTTCAAACGATGGATAGCGCTATCTGTCGGATAAATCAATATCCACTAGATAACTCAATTGATTTTGCTAGTGTTTATCCCCTGGATAGCGCTATCCATCGTTTGAACAACTGGGGCCTGGTGTCCAGGATCTGTGACAACGTACAGAACCTGGAATTTCTTTTTTGGTGTTTGATCAATTTTTGCATGCTTT
>NC_090879.1:28822546-28840046 GCF_036669935.1 Montipora foliosa
TTATTTAGCCAAGCAAGAGTGCTCTTATACTAATTGGGTAGACTACAAATCAACTGAAATTAAAACAAATGGAATCAAAATTTATGTTGGTTTTTGAGGCGAGGGGAAAACTGGAGTATCTGTGGGAAAAAAACCTCTCAGAGCCAAGTAGAGAACCCACATACATGTATGGCATTAAATCTGGGAATCGATATCCTGGGCCACATTAACAATAATAACAAATTAACAATAATTTCCCCATACCATTTTTTCTTTCACTGCTGTTGTCTGGTTTTTCTTGCCTCTTCCTTTTCCCTTCCCTCTTCCTTTTAAAGGTATTGGCTCTTCAAGGGTTTCTAGCTGACATTCAATGGATTCTTCAAGACCATGAGTTTCTACTTCCTTAGAAATATAATTATTACAAGGCACAATCAAAATTATTAATGATAACTAAGGAGGGTAAGTGAGTAATCGGCACCCGTGTGCCTTAAGTTTCAGGAAAAAATTCTCATTATTTTTACCCCCTACATGTATAAACCCAGTTACGTCACAATCTCTTTCTTTAGTTTTCACACGATTTTACCCTTATAATGTGCAAAACGTGTGCTGATTTCGTAAGGCTCACAGAAATTCGACAGAAATGATCATCTATTGCTGTAAACTCAGAACCTGCCAGAGCATTTGTGCATTACACCCTAGATACCACAGGTAAAAGCTGTAAAGAGTTAACACAATATTAAAACCAACCCCTTGTGGAATTTGTGCTAGTTAAAGTTTCTTTGCGTTTCACGGATCTCTACATCTATAAAGCTGATGCTGCTACAGTGTGGTCCTACGAAGTCATCTTGAAAAGCAGTCAGAGGCCTTTTTAACCGTGTTTGCTAATTATAATAAAATCGTAAATGGTTTGAACTCAGGAGTCATATCATAATTAAGTAAAGTATGATTGTTGGGGTGAGTGTAGTCCTGAGAAGGACTGTTTGAGATGAAACCTGAACGGAAGTCATCTTAACATAAGATGTAATTGGCTGTGAAGACTCAACAGTGATTGGTGCATTTTGAACCCTCTAGGTCTAAGGTCTGTACATAGACTGCTCGCAGTCCCTTCTGGGTTCGTCGAACCGCTCGCTTTGGTCACGCAAGTGAGCCGAGGGAAGAATAGTGATTGAGCAAAGATATTCTCAATCACCATTCTCCCTTCGGCTCGCTTGCGTGACCAAAGCAGGCGGTTCAACTAACTCATAAGGGACTGCAAGCAGTCTAGTCTGTACATGTATTGTAGCATACATCAATCAATACTGTCAAAGTGAAAGAGTAAATCAGTGGAGTGCTAGCCTGGCGGCTAGCAGTCTTAATCCAAATTACTGAACACCATGTTTTGTTTTCAGACTGGTTTTTTCAAATGTGTCAGTTACGTGTATAATATTTGAACTGCAGAATGAAACGAAAGTTGAAAAAATCATTGCAGTTAGTCGAGAACTTATAAGCAGTTGCAAAGAAAGGCTGAAAAAGTCCAGGCTTGAATGGGTTTTGAAATAATGACCATGCATGGAGCCATACTGCACTTGTGCTACCAACTGAGCTATTAACTGGTCAATTGTGAGTTCAAGTTTTTTCTTTACAAGGCAAAGAAAATATATTTTTAGAATGTTATGAAGTTTCATACATTTAAACTGCAGAATAGAATGAGAGGAATGCTCTTGTTCTGTCACCCACAGGAGTTACTGTATCATTACAGTAAATTCTATAACACTGAGGGACGGACATTTTTGGCCCTTTTACAATAATCCAGTAGAAAAAAATAAACATGTTATTTGCCGGCCTAGGTCGGTCCGTATTGGGAAAAACTGTGCTCTTGGTCTTGAGTACGGCCCTGACAGCCACATACTTGAGACCTTTGGCACAGTTTTTCCTGATACAGACTTCCCAGATGGCAAATAACATATACGTACTTGTCACCCACCTCTGGTTCATCAATGGCTACTTGTGTTTTCTTCCCTCTGCTCTTTCCTCTGCCTTTGCCCCGTGCCGCTGTAGGTGTGACAACTTCCAGTTGAACGTCATCAGAATTCCCAAGTCCCTTGGAACCTGTGGCCTAAACAATAAAATCTCAAAAATCATTTGGTTAAGTTACAGGAGAACAGCCACAGGGTGGGGACAGCAAGTGGGTTAGACTGTGCTGTACTCCTTTCTCCAAGTTACTTATTTTTTGCAAATGAGCCAGTTTAATAGGCTACTGACTTTTTGCAAATTGGCCAGGAAACTTAGACCTACTCAAAAAGTTACAAATCAAGTTTTAGGAAAAAGGAAAGGAACTTTATTTAAGTGTCTAGTTGTTCTAGCGCTGGAGCACTAAATCAGGGACACCGTAAAATGAAATTAATAATTAACGCAAGTCAAGTCAAATGTTGGCTTTTGAGGAGAGGGGAAACTGCAGTACCCCGAGAAAACCTCTCGGTGCAGAGTAGAGAACCAACAAACTCAACCCACATAATTATGACGCTGAGTTTGGCAATCGAACCCCGACCACATTGGTGGGAGGCAAGTGCTCCCACCACTGCGCCATCCCTGCACTCCATTATGAAATTTCCATTATTCATCATTTTTATTGTCAGTCATTCTGACTTAGCCAAGTTTTAACATTGTTACTATGCCTTGATTACAAGTGACAAAAGAAGACTACTGCTTGGGTATCTTTTAGCATCACCCCCCAATCACCAATTTACTTTACTTATACAGCAGATAATGTCACACTGTATGCCTACAGGGTAAACGGCCATCTCTTCACACACGTAACAGAACATTTTTTCAGGTGTACATTACTGTTAAAGCATCTAGTTTTCTGTTTTTCTGTCTGACTTTGCATACCACAGTTTCATGATCAGTCACTGCTGTTGTCAGGTTCTTCTTGCCTCTTCCCCTCTTTCCTTTTGCAGGTATAGCCTCTTGAACCATTTGTGGCTGACTCTCAACAGATCCTTCTTGATATTGAGGTTCAACTGCCTTTTAAGAAAATAGACCTTTTTTACAGCTATGTGCTTAGTTACCTGGCCATTATATGAAAGTGAGGCTTTAGTTGACCTTGCTATAATACAGACCTTCCTCCCTTTCTTATGTCAATGATGATTAGTTGGAATTTACATAGGAAATAAAGCAGCGAGGTTTCTATCAAAACAAGGTCAACTCCAGCTCACTTTCATTCATAAGGTAACTAAGCACACAACTGTAAAATGGCCTACTGGTATTCTTTATATTATTGTCTATTTTAAATATTATTAGCAAGTCACAATGGATGGCTGGCTTACACACTAGTTTAGATGTCCAATAAAGAGCAGTATACCATATCTCCTCAAGGGTTATATAAACAATCTAAGGTGAATTTTTTCTGGCTGGTTTTTTTACGGGCCACAGGTCACAGGTCACTGTTTTACCAATGCAGAAAGTATCCCAAACATTATTAAAAGCTAACCTGAGGCCTAGTTAGGCCTAAACAAGCGTTTTTAGGCCTAAGGTTTAATACCTTTTATGAATGTGTGACCCTATTTGGGAAAAGGGGGATTAAGGTGAATTTAGAAAACAACGTTTTAACGCGTTTAATCGCGTTCGTCGAAACGCGTGGAAACGCATTTTTTGTGCGTTTAAACAGATTTTTAACGCGTTTAAACAAACGGCTCTGTTGCGCTTCAATTACTGCATTTCGTATGCTGAAAAGTACGCTAATTTAGTTGTATTTGAATGAATAAATTACCTGTTCTATAATATGAAATGCGGAGATTAGAGTGCATGTCTTCCAATCCACTGTGTCAAAATGATCAATTCATCAGCAAACTTACCTTTTGCCTTTCCTTTTTACATTGCAGTAAGAATTACATTCCGTCTATAATAATTTACTATCCTTTTTTCTGTGAGCGCCTCATGCGCACCGACTTTAGCCCACTTGCAGTGCACGAATCTCGTGCTATCAACAACGGCAACCAGACAATTAGCACACGCAGGAAAGAAGATTCGGTTTTCGAGTCTTCCCTAAGAATGGAGCAAGCCGTCGCATTTGAGCCTACGGATTCTGCAGACAAGAGCCAACGATATTGCTCAAAGAAACGCGAACCACTGAACGACGCTTCAAAAATGTTGCCATTAGCGCATCAGGTTTCACCAAGAGGCTGGTCAATCATTTGTCTCAAGCTTGTTTTAATATTTTTAAAACTCTTTAAAATTTTCACATTCTCCTCCTTTGTGTTTTCCTCTTCGGAATTTTTGGCGACAAAAAGAGCACGTCGCCAGAATGAAGCAGAATCGAAGTGATGACGCCGCTAGCCTTCGGGATGTGTCATATGTTATCACTTGAGTAGACTGGTCACGATGTCGTGACGCTCGCCCCGCAACAACTGAAAAATCAGGTTTTCGCCCCATAGCGACGAAAAAATTGGATTGTTTGTACCATTATTGATAATGCCTCGAGAAAATAGAAATTACAGAAAACAGGCTGTCAACATTTAACCACCTTCAGAAGGACGTAATTCAAAGAATGAGCGAATCACATAAACATTTCATCGAAATGTGACAAAGTAAACATCGCATTGACTTGACCAAATACTTCTGGGTTGTGTAATTCTCTCCATTGTTATCGTGGGGAAACAGAAACCTAAATATCCAGTTGCGAGAGAAGTAGGGAGCGATTCAGTGAAACTGGGAACGTTTTTAGATTCGCGAACATTTGGTAGTATCGCAAGTATTTACCGGTTTTTCTGATCAGCGAATTGATTTTTTCGGAACTTCCTTGGTGTTCACGAACAGGCTTTCCATCGGATAGTCTTAATTTACTTGTTACGGATTCTTTCAGTTGTCGCTATAATAATATAATTATTGTGGGACTGTGAGAGAAGTAGCGAACGATTTAACGAAAGCAAGAGCCGTTTTTCGCTATCTTTATGACCGGTACCTTCCGGTGTGATTAATGGCTCGAAGTTGAAGCTTTGGCCGAAGACGCTGAATATATCTGCTCTCGTTCGCTCATGAAATAGGTTTCCTCTGCCAACTGCAAATTACCCGCGAATGTTTCGGGAAGGTTGGATGGGTTTAGAGAAGTATGATCCATTTCTTTCAGAGCTTTGCTTTTTTTGTTATTTCAGAGGTTTAATTGAAAGCGCTATCATATTGTTGCAAGTTATCGTGCTTGTGTCTTGGCGCTTCACTATCTGCCTATTCAACCCCTTTTCATTATCGCAAATCATAAACAAACAGGAAATTAAACAAACTGATGTCTCCTTTTGACAAGTACTAAATGACCAAAAAGTCTAAACTTTCGGAAGGTTGCGTGACTGATCGCGACAAATATGTGGATCAGTTTATTTCTTTTGAGCGGTAAACAGCGAGTCGTCGATCAATTTCTTTTCTAATGGCTTGAACGTAACACTTAAATGCAGCTTTAGTTGAGCCCTGTCATGATGGTACGAGTTGTTTTATCTTCGTTCGGTTACTTGGGCCTTGGTCGTCGCCGGGGTCGTCGCTCAGAGTCGGAAGACAGCCGCTATGTCAACTGCCTTGATCAAACATGAATAAAGGAAAAATGGTAGTAAGTTTTGCATGTGAAGAATGCCTCAGCTGGTAACCCCAATGCAGAATTTTATTTGATTGATTTATAAGTGTTTGCGACTCTACTATAAGACCAACATGAACAGCATTCAACAATCAACATTCTGTTGTACATTTCTAAAACAGGATCGCACATGACAAGAGAAACCTACTGACGACCCTCGCTAATCACAGGGTACACATCAAGCAAACTTGTGCTTAACACCATCTTGAAAATTCATTTGTACATTCCTCACTTCATTTGAAACAAATTTCTATTGTTTATGCTCATGATTTACCGTTAGAGTCGCTAAGTAAGTGTTTTGTTTTTTCCTCAGAGAACGCCGCCAATTTAGGCATGTTTAGGTTGGACTAATTCGCATTTCTTCTCTTTTCCGAGTACTTGCAGCGACTAAAACAATCAAGATTTCGATGGTTTGTCGAGCTGCATTGTTTAAATAAATCACAGTTAACCCCAGATGACACCCAATAATAATATTATAGCAAGCAGCCATTTAATTATGCGCTCACTTGAGGCAAATTAACAGCGTTTAAACGCGTCGTTTGTGTAAAGCTTTTCCGACATGAAATCTTACGCACGCGTTTTTTTCGCGTTTAAACGTTGTTTAAATGCGTTTAAACGGTGTTTTAACGCGTTTGCGTTTAAAACGATAGAAAACGCGTTTTTTTGTTATTCACCTTAATCCCCCTTGTCCTAAATAAGGTCACATGTTTGGGATACTTTCTGTATTTGTAAAACAATGACCTGTGACCTGTAAAAAATACCACCCAAGTTTTTTCAGGGCCAGCTGCCCTCAAATAAATGACCCCCCAACTTTGATGTCTTGCCCCGCTACTCTTAAGCACCGTTGGTTAGCAGATATCATGTTTTCCTTTCCTTTTTTTCTCATCCTGAGCATTACTTGTGTCCAGAAATACAGGCCATAAATCTCACAAAACTGTCCCTTCACTTTTTAAGTAAACCTTAGAAGTTACAATACTAGCCCTCTCCAAAAAAACAGTTCCCTATAGAATGAAGTGATAGCCCATAGCACTTGCAAAGGTAAGATAAGCAACAGGAATGGCAACTGCAATGGAAAAGTCACTTTGAAACTTGTGCTATTGTAAAATAATTTGTGATTAGTCCAAAGCCTGTAATTAAATTTGACAACTTAAGTGTGCTGAAGCGTTTAAGAATAAAATGGGTATGAGCTATTGTACTTTAGTCAGGAAAGAAGGGAAAGAAAACACGATTTTATCGTCATATGCAAACATCATCAATTTCACACTGTGGTTTTGTGGACAGCAAAAGAAATGTAATGAAAGCACAAAAGAAGCATGCAAAGCTATTGTTTTTGCTGATTTTAATAATTTTGCAAGTTTTTTATAATTCTGTTGCCATTGCATAAGTCTCCTGTTTTAACGTGAAAGTGAATGTTGCTATTCATCCAGATTCAATGCAATGCATTGCAAGTGGGCCCTTGTCTCTGTTCCTCGATGCTTGTCATGTGATAGTGAACTACCACGTGACAAACTTGACTGATGAAGACTGATGGTTTCAGTTGAAACGTCTGTTAATAATTAAGACCAAAATTCCAGAAAAAGATTTTAAAATTCCTCGCATACTGTAAGTCTCCTGTTTCAACAAAAAGGAGAACTTCTTGCACTAAATATATGTATGAAGTTTTCATTACCTGAGATGTACCTGTTTCAGTTGCCAATACTTCTTTTTTTCTTCTTCCTCTTCCCCTTTTGCCAACACTGGGAGTCTCATCCACCACTGCAGTTTTAATTTCTGAATCGGCAGCTCCTGTTGCCAGCTTTTATAAAAGCATAATTCATGAAATTATATCCTCAAGGAACAGTAATAATTTGTTTAGAAATCAAAACAGAGGGACGCATGAACACAGGAAGACTAAATTAAGGGCCAATAATTAACCTGCAATAATTGCATTGCCCTTATTATGATGGGTGTTTATTATTATTATTATTATTATTATTATTATTATTATTATTAATTATTATTATTATTATTGTTGTTGTTGTTGTACAGTTATAAGTCTCTCTGACTAACACAGCCTGACACAGCCTCTTTACTGTGATTATTGTCTGTAATAATGACAATGATGATGACATCAAAAAATAAAGTACTGAGACAAGGTGTTCTTACATCAAGCAGACTTACTTTGTTTAGCGGTGTTTCCAAAATTGAAGCAGACTCAGCAAAAGCTGTTCTCCCTCTTTTTCCTCTTCTTGATCTTGGAGCAGGGGTCTCCTTCACTTCTACATTTCTATCTTGCCCAACTTTTGAGGGTTTTGGAATTACCCCTGCCACTATTTCCTCATCAGAGTGTTCTTCAATGCCGTAAGCTTGGGTCGCCTCAATCACCACAGATAGTGCTGGATCTGGGTAATATTAAAAGTACATGTACATTACGTGCACAGATTACCAAATCAAATTAAGTTAATAATAGGTATACAATGTACTGTAGGTACTTTTTACTGCAATAATGCTGTTCTTTTTTTAAATGGGACCACCATTTCTTACTTTTCTGTAGTAAATGCTATTCAGATTTCTTGGACAAGCAATGAGGAAAGTATGAAAGAAAATTTTACTATCAACAGTAAGACTGAACCCTTAATCTGGGGTAATTGCAAGTTACCTTAAATATCATTGACTGTTCTTTTTATAGCACCGTTACATAACATTTACAATCATGATAATATTATAAGCAGCAGTCGTGTATCACCTTTACAGACTCGAGTTAAAACCAGGAGTTTGTAGATGTGAAACAACATTGACCCAAATAATGCAAAAAACATATTCCTTTTTCATATTCAATGGAGGTCTGGCTCTTAATGCATGCAGGGTTTGAAGGCAATCACCAGCTGCTTACTTCACACAGTCACCCAAGAGTGTAAAGTCACTTCTAATTTCAAGCTGCTTGGTATGAATGTTAATCAAACTTAATGTTAGACAAATGAATAAAATTAGCAGTCAGCATACATGTACATGTACCTGCATCAATACTGCCACCATTGTAAGCTTGAGTTTCTTCCAGTGTACACTCCAATTTAGCATTATTTTTCCTCCTTTCAGGGGGCTTCAAAAAAGCATGGTCTTCACGGGTATTGTCTTCGTCAATATCATGATCAGAATCACCCCCTTTATCATCTTCTCCATTACGCAAAGTTTCTGGCAAACCACACGTTACCGATGTTTTATCTTTGTCACCTTCATTCACTTCTTCAGAACCTTTATCCTTATCTATGGCATCATCTTCGTCATCTGTTTCGTCAAATTCATGTCCTCCATATGCTTGCGTTGCTTCCAAATTGTAAGATGTTGTGGCCTGGATTGTGTCCCCTCTATCAATCTCATTCCTAGCTGCAGGTACCTCAAATTGTTCATGAATTTCCTCTATGTGGCTTTCTTTTTCAGTGCTTTCCTCCTTCACATCATCATCATCATCATCATCCGTGTTATCATCACTGTCTTGAATACCATATGCCTGAGTAGCTTGCAAGTCATTTGGTTGCATCTTAGCTTTCTTACTGTCATCGTCAGTATCAGTATCGTCATCCTTTCCAGTGACATAAGCCTGTGTTGCCTCCATGCCATAAGCAAGAGTCGCTGCCACATCATCATCATCATCGTCCTTATGACTTGCCACTACATTGGGACCGATAGGCAGTGGTTGAGAGTCTGAATCCTCTGAGTCTTGCTTCTCCTCCTCATCGTCTTCACCATCTAAATCTTTGATGCAATATGCCTGTGTTGCTTCAATGTCATAGTCTTTACACAGTGGGTTCCTATCAAATTTCTCCTCCACATTTCCATCCATGACTGGAATGGTCTCACTTTCACTCTCAAAGTTTGTGTCAGCTACATAGGGTTGTGTAGCGCTGTCGTCTTCAAATACGTCAGATTCCATGTTGTTTTCATCTTCACTTGTAACTTCCCCTAAGTTAGCTGATTTATCAGTATTATATGAAACTTCTGGATTTTCAGTAACCTCGGATTTTTGGACTGTCTCTAGTGCAGCTGTCCCTATAATCAAAACAAACTGTTTAAGCTGTATTCAACAGACTGCGAATGCAATTAATTGTACTGAATGATGCAAGTCTACCTTAATTAGGACTCATGTCTTGACAACCTGCTTCACCAAATAAACTCTGCTTTGAAAACATATTCTGCCATTCTACAGTGAGACCACGATGTCCTGAGGTACAGCTCTAGCCCCTTACAGTTTTCACTTTGTTGTTTTCTTGTTTTGTTGAGTTTTCTTATGATGGTTGGCAAGAATACCAAAATATGAGCATAACTAACATGCATGCCCTAAATTGCACATACTGATGCAATGGAAGAACTACTGTTCAATACATTGTCCTAGCTACACTTATGCCCAAAAATGGACAATAACAAAATTGGCAAAATAACAAATTTCGCCATTTTAGCAATTAATAAGGCAATTTTGCCAAATTTTTGCCAAATCACCAAATGTATGCAGATTGGTTCAATACACGATAGCCAGCCATGTTGGCAACTCTGGCGAATTCTTGTCAAATCATCAAAATTAGTACAATAAAATTAATGTACATGGTGATCAGCCATGTCGGTGAATCTGGCGAATATGGTGATTCCCAGCTGGGTGCAATTTTCATATTCCCCTTTCCTACTTTTCACAGTTTAAAAGCGAGCTAGAAAATACCTTTTGTAAAGCCACCAGACTTCTCATCTTCATCATCCGTTGAATTCATTTCAGTTGCGTCATATGGCAAGGTTGCATCAGCCTCCTCAACTTTGCCTTGTTTGATTTTCCCTTCAGCATCCACAGTGGAACCATTCATATCTACAGGTGCTTTCTCAGTGTCTATATCATAATCAGATTCATCCAGTACCGGCGGCATATTGGAGGCCCCAGGGTGACTCACTCTCTTAAGTGGGGAAGCATCTTCTGATTCTGATCCATACAACAATGTAGGCGCACAGGTGGGATCAAGCCTGTCGGCATCCTCCACCCGTGGGTACTTTGGCCTCTTTATGGGACTTCCATCTTCAGACTCAGAGTCATACAAAAGTGTAGGGGCACATGTGGGCTGCATCCCAGAGCCCCTACCTTCAGGATGGCCAGGTGAAATTTGCTTGTTATCAAATGAAAGATCACCCTTTTCATCTGAATGTACGTCTGACCCAGAGCTTAGCCTCAATGTTGGTGGGAGACTGCCTGTTTTTGCAGAGTAAGATGAAGCAGATCCCAAAGATTCTCTGAAAGAAGCAGGGTTTTAAAATGCATCAGTGAAAATACAATGTATTTGCCACCAACTTTGATATTTTTGGAACTTTTGCTAGCTCTGAATTGTTTGTCAAGAGTAGAAACATGGGGACTTTACTGCGTCCTTTCAATCCACATACTACTTAAAATAATCTCAAACACCCTGATTTTTTAACCCATTGACTCCCAGGGGTTCCCCACTGACAAGTAAAATCGTCTAGCGTTAGACAAAGTAAAAGTCAAAAGGTTAATATTCTGGCCGGTTCAGGCTGGTTTGGGTGTTAAAGGGTTAATGGGGACATTAACCTTGACGACAGTCCACAACTTTATCCAATGTTCAATAACGTTTCTACACAAATGGGCTATACGGAGGTGTTTAAGAAAGTGATATGAAACTTGTTGACTTATGAGGCACTTGCCTAACCACTTCCCGGCCAGTTCACGTATTGGATGAAAGGAGGGAAGCTGGGAAAATGAAGAGAAGGGTGGTTGACTGACCGACCCTGTGTCTCTCTCATTTACCCACTTACCAAAACTGTCAGTAAAAAAAATAATAAAAGATTGACTGGCAGATTGCTGAAAGAGCTTACAACGCCAGGGATAGGAGCTTCTCCCAGTTTCAGAAGCATACCTAATTTATAGCTCTTGCAAGTATCGCTGTTTTGGTTCAAATTTTTTCTTGGTTTAAATTTTTGCAAACCAGTTCAATTTTGATTTTTCTTTGTCTAATTAATATTCATCATCATAATCTGAAACAAAGGAAAATTAAAATTAAACTGGTGCAAAAAAATGGAACAACCACATAGCCTTCATGCTGAACAAGATACTACCTGTACATGTAATCACAATGGGGTTACCCATTTCTCACCTTCTCGTATGCCATTTCCGATAATTGGTTAAAAAAAGTATATTTTTAAAATTATTTTTTCTTTAAACCACGGAAGAGAGAGAAATTAAGGAGAAAAGTTACCAATGGTTTATCATGGAGGGACAACTGGAGATTACATCTAAAAGGCAGGTCCTTAATTTTAAAAATTAACATTGCAACTCTACACTTCTCTACACTGTGCAACAGTACTATGTAACAGCAAATGTGCAATTGCACAGTAGAAAAAAACTGACATTGAAAAAGCAGCATCAAACTTAAGCATTTTACTAGAGCTGCAAGTTCAAGGAAAAAAAAACACCTTTACCTGTTTCTAAAGACCTTGTCTGGGCTCCCTAGTCCAAATGCCAGAGTCTGTCCCTCCATGCTGGACTTCCCTTTGCTTGGAATACCTTGGGAAAGACGTCAGGGACACGTTTTCAATATACATGTAAGGAGTTGGTGGCATAACCCAGTTGTCAGGGCATTGGATTTGCATGTGTGTTAAAATTAATTTTGGTGATTGCCACACAAATCTTTCCCTTTCGTTGCCCCCCACGGGAAAAGTTTAAATTAATTTTCTTGATTAATTGTCCTTCAATTCTTTCGACCAGGCCCCACTTGTTCAAACGATGGATAGCGCTATCCGCCGAATAGAGCATGAATCAAATTTTAGCGTTAATTTAAACTTAAAAAGAACTGTTCAAACACAAAGTGTCACCGAATTTTGTCACTGATTGTAGATTGTTTGTTATCTTTTTTTTTACTTTTAGACATTATCATAATCTGAAAGTAAAAAATAAACTACCGGTAGTTTGAAAAATTTATAACCAGGGAGGGGCAGTGTGGTCTATTGCTCCGGGAGATGGGTTTGCATGTGGTTGCCCCGGGTTCAAATCCCGTTCTAACCTCTGGTTTGGATTTGTTTCCAGTTGTCTCGGATTCAACTCTATCACACTTTGTAAATGGCCAACTGGTTGCCTCCTGCCAGCTGGGGTTCTTAATCCTGTTTCTGTTAAGTTTGAATTCGTTAGATCTTTCAGATTATTTAAAGCGGGGTGCCTGTGAACTAGCTCGATAGCTAAGTGCACTTCCATACAACAAAGAATTGACTTTTCCTTAAAATTTACAACTTCAACATAATTATGTGTTAATTAATTGGTCCCAAATTCACCCCTATCATGCTTATACACAGGCAACTGTCTGCAAGCATCAAGTTTGCTTACTTATGCTTGCGAATGCTTAGAGAAGACACCTAACATACTAGAATTTCAAAGACAAGCTACACTACAATGGCAAATAAAGAAATGTGCTCAGAGTCAATAAAACTGTTGTTAAAATAACATAATTTCATTTTTAATAATTGAAGTGGTACATTGTATATAGTGGGAAAGAACAAGTAGTGGAAGAAACTGTATTGTAAACATATGTTTGTTTTAAATTTGTGTGATTGTGTGAAGAGAAGTGTAAGTCAAATAATATATATATATATATATATATTGCGCATGCTCACTAGCTCGCTAGTTTGAGCACTCTGGCATGACTTGGATGTACCACATGTGTGGGACATCTGGGGTGGCTTTATAGCTTAACCTCCATCCTAGACATCAGCACTGCACTGATGAGGCCCAGAAGGCCGAAACAGTACTGTCTGCAGTTAGTTATATATATATATATATATATATATATATATGTATATATTTTAATCAAGTTTGCTTACTTTTCTTTACTTTAAACATATCACAAACAAACTGCCACATTATGTTGAATATAAATAATATTAATTGACAACAATGACATCATTGTATTTACTAGTTACTACAATTTACCAAAACTCACTTGCAGTCTTAAATCTGGCCGGTGTCTCCTGTTCATCATCAGAGCTGTAAAAAACAGGAGCAACAGTTGTTGCTGTAGGAGGCCCCTCCTCATCAGTATCATAATCTGTGTCTGCAGCATATGCTTCTTCTTCCTCCTGAGGAATTAAATATAATATTGTTATCTCATTTTGCTGAGCTTACTTTTTAAGAAGTCTCAAAGATGGCAAGTCTTACATGTACCTTGGACAGTTCAGATGGCTTGTAATCTTTAGCGTCCTGTTCTACACGTACGTCTTCCCTTGGGATTTCTGTTGCTTCTTCCTTTGTTACGGCAAGCAGTACCTTGTCATCCTCTTTTTCTTCTTCGGTGGTCACTTCTGGTAGCATAGACTCTGATCCGGTCTCTGACCCAGTTTCATCGCCTTCACCCTATTTTGGGTGAAAAATTCCAAAAAACTCCTTTTTTTATCAAGATCCCCCTCAATAAAGCAAAAAAATTTTTAGGACCCCCCTATTCTATTGGGGAATTATTTCAATGCCCCACCCCCCCTCCCCCCCATAAAATACGATTTAACGTAATTACTAAATTTAGCATAGAGCAGTTTTCAATTGAGTGTCAAAAGTAATTAGTGAATTACTTTGGTTTATGATTACTTCACCTGTGACAGGTGATGCGCTTAATTTTGTCCAACTTTTTCCAGATTTTGGCAGACGATAATAGTTCAGATATTTGTCTAATTCAGAAACAGTTAGTTTATTTAACCCTCCATTAACTGTTAGTTCCTCCCAATTATAATTTATTTGAAGATGACAATGAGGATGATGATGACGATGATGGCGACGATGATGGTGATGACCATTGCGATTAAGATGATGATGAGGTGTAGGAGGAACAAATTAATGAATACATTTTCCAGGAGACTAGACTTTGTATTTATTGACGTAGTTATTAAAAATGTTCACATTTACTGTACATATACATCTAAAATGTCACACTTTTCTTATATTGTTTTCTTTATTTCGCAGAACTGTTCAACCACTTTATAATATACATCTGTAGTAGATATTAATATAAGTTTTGTGGTTTCTTGATCCACTGCTGCACTTGTAGAACTGGGGTAACAACTATACAATTTAATTTAATAGTTCAGTTGCTGTTGCATTGCTGTAAATATGTGTATAATTAAGCTAGTTTTGTAGTAGTGTTTTAAGTAATACCATATTTATACAAAGGTTAACTTCTACATTTTTAAACATTGACCTTTTTAAAAATTTCGAGGCCCCCCTCCATAACTCAGCAATTACTCCAGGGCCCCCCCCCCTCTTTTAGTGGCCAAAATTTCAGGTCCCCCCTAAAATCACCCAGCCCCCGCCCCCTCCGATAAATAATGAACGGTCCCTAAGCGTTATAGTTACCCGATTTCCACCCGTTTGCTTTCCTTAGTTTTCATACTTTCCTCTCACTTCTGTTCCCCTTAACTATCAGTTTCAATTCCCTCTTTGCCAGCTACCATCTCCCACTCTCCAAAATCCCCTTCTCTCTTAATTCCCACCCTTCACTCTCAGTTCTCATTCTTTTCTTTCCTAGTTTGCATTTCCTTTCCTTCCAGTTTTCATTCCCTTCTCTTTCACTTTCCATCCATTCTCTCCCAGATGCAGACATACTCTACTCTCACAGTTCTTGTCCCCTTCAATCCCACTCACTTAGTTCATTTCAGGTCTGTTTTTTTCCAGTTCCCATCTCCTTCTCATTTGATTCCCATCTTCTCGTTAGTTTGCTCTTTTTCTCCCAGTGCCCATTTGCTTCTCCCCAGTTCCCAGAATATTCTCACATCTTGCACCCACTTTTTCCCTGTTCTTTCCCAGTTGTTAACCAACTTAAAGGTTCCAATCTCTCTCCTTTCTCGTTCTACCCTATGTATCTCCCAGTCCTGACAGATCTCCCACCACTAAATCAGTCTTGTCAAACACGATCATTGAAGATATCTCCTCATAATTGTTCAAGGGTCTACTTACCTCTTCTACAATCTTCCCCACCATGTACTGACATTTCACATCGCCTAGTGTCAACATGTCGCCATGCCTTAGCTCATATCTTATAGTCGGTTTCAAGAAAGACTGTAAAATAACCAATAAAATTCTTCAAATGAGACTCACAACCCAAAAGTTGACATTTAAATTTTTGGTTCCAGTAATAATAAACAAAAATTGTGCATTAATAAATCATTGATACCTTTCCTTTCTTGGTCTTGTTTTTGCTTTCACAATCATGAATGAGATGCAGATCCCTTTGAACTTCGATGCATGCATGCTTCTTTGACAGTGCCTTTGACAGTTTAATAATAGAAGTGCAGCACAATTAGCAAAAGAGGGAGTTTGTAAAGATATTGTTCTGTCTTCCAATATTTAGACCTTTAAGTCTTCTAACCTTTGACAACTAACAAAAGTGCCGTAAATATGATTTTTTTGTTGTTGTGTGGGTCTTCAGGTTTGACTTTTAGACACCACAGAAAATCAAGGTTGGTTCTAGCTCTACCCTAGCAAGGTTTTTGTCATAGCACTTTGTGATTTTCTTTTTCTATTTACCTTAAAAAGATTTCAGTTTGTTTCGAGTATCATTTCCTTTACCTCACCTTTACCTAACCCATGTGAACCAGATTTTCACACACACCCTAGATTTCTCTCAACAAACAACTTGGTATTACGGCTCACAATATATGCTAATTAGACATCAACAATTATGCAGTAGTGTCGTTGACTCGTATAAAAGCATGTAAAGGATGTGACTACATGGTTTGGTCACGTTTCGTGCTTCCATGCTTTCTTGGACTTTCTCTGGTTTCGTGGGTGTCATGCTTTCACTGGTTTCAAAAGTGTCATGGTTTCATTCGGTTTGAGGGTGTCATTTGCATTGCAACCTTTCGCACTATGTAAAGGAATCCAAGTGGCCTAATTTGATCTATCCCAAGGATTCTGGATCCCGAATAATTATTGAATCCTGGATCATGAGTCATGTATTCCGGATTCCAAACAAATGGGTTGCACTGAAATGGATCCTGGATTCCATCCATTGGATTCCGGATTCCACACTCTGGATTCTTGATTCCAAACCTCACATTTGCTAGATTCGGGATTCCTTCACATCGGGTGAAACCTTTTAAAACTACGTGGTCCCATGCCCAGTCCCCTGACATAATTAAGCATTTTTAGTTAATCCTACCTTGATTGGGATTGTAATATTACATTTTCCATCTCTACCAATAAAATTGTCCCCTAAAAGAAAAAAAATGAAAGAAATATGATTGAAGCTTGGTACTAAATTTTCTTAATACTTTTCCAATTAATGCTAAATTAAAAACGTATAATAGTTACATGCAACAGGGATTGATTGCAATAACCATTATAGTCATCCGAATGATTTTACTTAGAATCACAGACCTTGGAATACGGGAAAGATAGTTTCTTTGAATCCTTGTTGGGAAAACACCTTAAGCTGTGCCACCTGAAAGAAATATTGAAGAAGTGGATTATAGTATTGGAGTATAGAGTTTTCATTGTTGTTGACAGTCCAAAGAAATCATCACTATCATCATCATTGTACGTAGCATACATTGTATAATTATTACAGAGCTCTCAAGTCTTAAAGTGGTACTACGACCAAAAAAACAAATCTTTTTTTTTTTTATTTCAAAACTATGTTAACTAAACACTAACTGACCCAAGATTAAAGTTCTGATTTCAAAAAGACACCCGTTTATTTTAACTGGAATTTTCTTATTTATTGGTCCGCCATTACTACATTGTAACTTTAAAATCTTGAGAGAGCTGGGTCGAGGAGAAAATGACATCAAAGACTCACTAGTTTAAGAATGCAATGCGTGTACATGAGTACGCGGCCGAATTAATATGCAGCACGGGAGTTTCGAGCTTTCAGACTTTTAAACCCGTGTTTTGCATATATAATAAATTGCGTTTACACGCTGAAATTT
>NC_090879.1:28842546-28862546 GCF_036669935.1 Montipora foliosa
AATGAATGTTTAGGATACTTTCTGTATTGGTGAAACAATGACCTGCAAATTAGACCCGCGGGAGTATTTTTGCATGTAACTTGTTTACAAAAAGTTGAAGTCACATAGTGATGAAACTTTGTACCTCGTGAGGATAATAATTTGTCAGGATTTTGGGTTTGTTGTTGTTGGGTTTTTTTTTAATTATTTGATTTGCATGTGATATGAGTAAATTATGCAAATCTATAATAAGGTCTCGGTGGCCATAACTTTGGCTGAATTCCTGTAAAGAAGTCACTAGATTATGGCCTGTCAAGGTCTTTTTAAGTTGACCTGGTTTCAAATGAAGGATCGATGCCAAGGGAAAAATACACACAAGGAAAACCACAAATTATGTACAAAACATGATAAGCTTTTTTGCATTTTTGTTCTAAGGGTCTTTCAGATTTCAACCAAATACTGGAAATTTTTATTTCCCAGTATGGGAATTACCCAGTAACTCAGCTACAATAATTGTAAAATGGTCTATTACCTGTAGGAGGTGGGTAGATAAGGTAACTTTTGTGTTGCTGGACAACAATGAACCACCACAAAGGTTAACAAACGATCAATGCTCACAGAAAACAGAGAGCATTGAAAGACCAGTGCAGAAAAAACTAGTGCTAACAACCCAATGGTATGGACCTCAATCGTTAGTCAGTCAATCTGGGCTGACTTTGGCAAGAATCTATATGAGCGCATCTGACATTTTTCAGTGTGTCATGCTTGCATCTGGGTTATTCTTATGCTTGCTTTACTTTCACAGCACAAATCACCTGATTACTCTGCGGTTTATGTTGTTTTCCAAACGGACGGAGAAACTGGCGTAGAAGGTCATGGACTGACATTTACCCTTGGGCGAGGAAATGAATTAGGTACTGTAACATTAAAATTTAAATTTACCTTCCAGCAAGAACACAATTCATTTAAGTTGACCTTACAATTAACTCATTGCCAATAAAATTATTGATGAGCTTGGGGAAATGGTGCCTTAAAAGTTAGCAAGAAGGGGCCTGTTGTGATCCAGGTACCCCAAGGTTGCAAGCCCAGCAACCCACAACCAGGAACCACCCTGAAAGCAGCCACTCATTATAACTGGTACTGTCATACTAGAACACGGCCCAGGGAAAGAAAGACTTACCGGTACCTGACCGGATACTCGCCTCCACGACCAAGTAGCCTTGTGACGTTCACGAAGGGTGGGGCTCAATGAATGAACCACAACGAGTCACAAAAATGGCCTGCAAATACGAGCAAAGATTGCACACCCACGCACAAGCAAGCCCTGCTGGATTCCAGGTGCCCCCAAAATAAAGGCACACCCATTTTACACAAAAAGGCTGCATGCCACATCGGCTTGAGATTAACCTTGCCTAAATTACATTTAGCTTTATTTAAACACAATGACATCCTATAAAAAGTGAACTACTGGTTGATTGGTCAATCAATTATAGGAGCCTACAGAGCTCCATGAAGTTTGTGCAATAAAAATCTGTTCATATAAATATTTTTTTGTCCGGTCTTGACTAATGGTTGCTCATTCGTGAAGGTTTTACCAGACTCCCACTATAATAATTATTATGCTTAATAGTTCTTGAGTACCCAAATACAGTTACTGTAGTGTATTGATTACCACAAACATCTTTTGATGACATAAAAAAGTAGCCGACTTTTCTGAGTGAAGTACACTGTAACTTTTTTTTAAGCTAGCTTTTCTTTGGCTGTCAGTGCTTAATACTTTGAAAGCACTGATTACCAGTATACCATTCAGTGCATTCAAGTTATCTTATGTTTATTACAGTATGTGTTAAATGAATGCTATCTGCGTGCATCTGAGTGAGATTTCATTATTGATCTAGAACCTTTTGACTTGCAGTCCAACAAGACAAAGTGGATCAAAAATGAAATTTGGAAGTTGGCCAAAAACTGCAACAAAAAGGCTGTGAAGAGCTTCATTTCTATGAAATTTAGTTAAGGCCATTTACATCATGTAACTGATGGTCAGACTGGTTGTCAATGTACACCAAAATCATTCGAGAGGGTGACTGCATGCTGTAACGCAGTCTGTTTAAAGCCTTTCATCTTTTTGCCTGCAAACATTCAGCTCTAGCTTATTCAATATTCAATAATAAATTTTTTTGTTTAGTCTTGAAAGCTGCCAAACTTTATGCTGAAGCATTAATTGGAAAAACAACTGAGGAGATTTTCAGTGATTTTGGTAAAACTTGGCGAGAGTTGGCTCGTGAAGACCAGATCAGATGGGTATGTTAGCTGACCTCTTTGTTTGCTCATTCTTTTTGTCATTTTGCAAATCATTGAACAAAAGACTCAAGAAGACTCAAGGCAATGGGAAGAAAACTATTCATTTCCCTGTATTTTATCCTTGGCTGTTAGCTTCAGTTTTAAGTTTTTTCTATAATTATAATAATATTATAGAGAACCTTGGGTATGCAATATAGTGTATTCCATAACTTATTGTACATGTAACTTTTTGCAAAAATTTAATATTGCCTGCCAGGCCCGAATTAATTTACCAAATGACAAATGCACAGCCTAAGGTCACCCTCTATGAAGGACTTTTTTACATGATTTTGCAAGCTAGAAAATCCAAATTTAAATGATTGTTTTGAAAAGTTGTAAACTATGAACTAAAGCTGACTTTCTTTCAATTAAGCTTGGTCCAGAGAAAGGTGTCATTCATCTTGCTCTAGCAGCTGTTGTCAATGCTTTGTGGGACATTTGGGCAAAGATGGAAAACAAGGTAATGAGATAATCAGCTGTGTGAAGTCTTAATTTGTTAGCTGTCCCTTTAGCATATTTAATTTGCAATGAAAAGGAACATTTAATTTAATAAGAACTATATGGATAGCTTTGTGAACTTGGACTTTCCTGATGTACAAACAAAGAAAAAGAGAGACAGAAGAGATGTCGAAGAGATTATTATTTATTATTTACAATAAGTTAGGGTGATGGCAATGATTCTCGTTATGTTCACTAAGTCTTGTAAATGTTCGAGCTCATAAATTAAAGTGATCTCTCATACATGTAGGTGACCTACAGTTCGCGGACTGACCCTTTCCGAAAACACTCGATCAACATCTTTTTGTGTGGGTCTATGGTGAACAATGTGTGCATGTGAATGGTTTGAGCGTAATATACACCATATTCGTGCTTTATTTTTAATACTTTCAATAACGCCATTTTTTTGCAAATTATGCCACATAATTATGCATGTTGGCTTAAACTTCACACATGCGCTATAAATGATGAATCAGCCTTTGCGCAATTATGCCAGGTGTACAATGTGCAATTTTGTTAACTTGATTTTTGCATGCACAAACTAAAGGTACAAGGTTGAGTAACCTGTTTAGGTAACCACAAGATTTCAAGTGCAATTTGGAATAACTAAACAGGAGAAATTTTTTTCAAAGACGACCAAAATTGCACGAACCAGTAATTTGCAGGCTTTGAAAAAATTTACAACAGTGATTAAACTGCTTATTTGTTCCAAGTGGCATGAGAAAAATCTTGTAATTTGCACCGTCTGGTACTACACTTTTTTGCACTGGTGTTACACCTGAACTTCACAGCTATTAGCTAATTAGAATCTTAGTAATTTTTTCATGTATATTATTAGTGACTGGTTCACATGAAAAAAAAAAACGAAGGCAAAATTTAACCTCGGACATTGAAAGCCAGAACAATATTTATTATTGTTTATTATACAGCGTCAGAAACCCATAAGGGTTGAAGCGTGTAACAGCCCCTTGTGTGCTGGGAAACAAGCTTCTGAATATTCAATTTGCTAAGTATGATATTTGGAACAACAAGAGAGAAACATTCAATCAATCAGTTCGCAAGAACACCGTGACGCAATACCACCAAATATGTTCTGGCGCGAAATTAACTGGAGCGAGGGGTTTCCAAATATGGTACTTACATGTAGCACTGAATATTCGGAAGCTGTGAACACGTGTTACACGTTTCAACCCTTATGGGTTTCTGACAGCGTATAATAGTTAATAATTTCATAGTCTTCCTATAATAAACGTGCATTCTATAGCTAGCTGCTACTTGATTTTTAGGTTTCTGAAAATTAATTTGTCTTTTTTCAAGTCATTCACTTGTCATGAAGCCTCTCCTGCATCAATTATTGCATACCAGTAATTGTTTGCGAACTGAATTATAGCTCATTCAAATTTTCAGCCTCTTTGGAAACTGCTTACAGATATGGTGAGTGAGAGACTTTTTGTTCCTTGATGGACTTGTTGACTTGTTGGACTTGTTGATTGCTGTAACTTACAGTACAGGAGGACTTCATAATGCAGTTCAGTCACTGAATTATTCGATTCCAAGAATTACGTGATGTGGCCTATTATTAATTTGAAGTAGTGGTTTCACTTGTAGTCACTGCTGGTTCATTAAAGCCCCTCTCTGAACATCAGCTGGATTTGTCTTGATTGGTCCCAAATTCATTCAGCCACCCCCCTTTGTAAATCACCAGCTGGTTGCTGGTTGTCTTCTGCAGCGCCTGAGGAACTTATGTGTTTCTTTCTCTACTTGATCATTGTCCAGGATTGTCACCAAGGGCTGGGTGTTGGGGATTTCCCAATGCAGTTAACTGGAAGCAATGACTTGTAGCTACATCCAATGTGCTTGCTTCTTCACCACTCAGTTCTTGCCCTACTAAAATGAGTTACCCTGAGCAAGTTGAAATCTTACTGCAAGCCCTATTTTCCTGAAATCAACATTGTGTGAGGAAGTAAATCTACACACAATAATGTTCTATTTAAATGGTGCTTTATTACTACCAGTGACCAGTTCAGCTACAATCTTGATGGTTACTTTTCTCTGTTTGTTGTTATCATTATTTTAAAGGGCAAGTACGTGAAGATAATCTGCTGGCAATTTGTCATCTGTGTTGTACTGTAAAACAATTATTATTTTAATAATTATTGGTCTGTTATTTTACTTGATTTTCTTCAGTCTCCTGAACAACTGGTTTCAGTAATAGATTTCAGTTATCTGTAAGTATCAATTTTGCTTGAATTTTTTTTCCTCTTTTTTCCATAATATCAGTTGTTGAATAGATTTGAATAACTTGTCTGATTAATTTTGACTGACCAACCGGCTAACTGCCTGACTGAATGGAAACTATGTTACTTCATAGTTACGGTAGTTACTTGTATCAAACGGGTTCCTAACAGTAAGGTAACAACTCTGTCGCTAAGTAAAGATTGGTTCCCTGAGACATCCAGGAGCTATGTTGCACTATCGGCAACCAGCTGATACATGTAAATGGAGACTGCTCCCATGACTGGGAAATCTTGGCAACCCAACAATGAGGAAAAAGGAAAGGAAAGGAAAGGAACTTTTTTTAAGTGTCTAGTCGTTCTAGCGCTGGAGCACAAATGCCAGTTTCGTATTCTAACGGTTGGACTGGATCTAGCATGAAATGGAGGCTAATGCGGGAAAATTAATGTGCATTTGAAAAATTTGCCCACATTAGCCTCCATTCCATGCTAGATCCAGTCCTGCCATGAGAATTCAAAAATGGTCTATTGGGGACACTGTAAAGTGAAATTAACAATGAAAGCAAATCAAGTCAAATGTTGGTTTTTGAGGAGAGGGGAAACCGGAGTACCTGGAGAAAACCTCCCGGTGCAGAGTAGAGAACCAACAAACTCAACCCACATAATACGCCGAGTCTGGGAATCGAACTTGCACGGGCCACATTGGTGGGAGACGAGTGCTCTCACCACTGCGCCATCTCTGCACCCCCAGAGCCCCTGCACATGGGAGCCAGGACAGGAGACAGGCCAGGCACCTGTCACACTGTTAAAACATTGGCAAAAGGGGGAATAAAAACAAGAAGTGATTTTTGATTGTAGTAGCACTGCACTTTATTAAAGGTTTTCTTAAAACAATACAATACAATACATACTTAATTGACCACTCCCCAGAGCTTTTCAGGGCCAATGAAACAACAGAACACAACAACAACAACAACAACTGTTAAATAAGAATCCCAACTGGCCGGAGGCAAACCAGTTAGCAATTTTCAAGTGCAGATGAGAAGTTGAACCAGGGACTACCAGTCCTGAACAAATTCAACGTTACGGTAATGGTCAGAATGGGTCTTGTACCCGAGATCACCGGATCTCAAGGCAAGCTCCCTTAACCACTGGGCTGCACTCAGCTGCCTCTGTCAGTACATTTATTAAAAATGATGACTCCTGATTGTTTTTACCCTGAAATTTGAGATGAAAGAAATTTTAAGTATATGTGTACATTACCTTTAGCAGGGCGCGTGCATACACTTTGTATTCCGCGACTTCAGTGCTTACCACGTGAAAGAGAAAATGACTTTTCCTGTGAATATTTAAGCTATCAAAACCTTACGCTAAATTGATATGGGCGGTCTGGAGCTGTGAGTAGGAGTGGGATCTGTCTCGTATGGTTTAGGGGCCGACATTTCTCTCCCTCAATGCTTTACTGGGAGGAAGGTCAGTATCTGAAAGCAGTGAAGGGCCAACTGCATCCAAAAGCGATTGCACAGGCCAAAATCCCAGGATGACTCGTTTGGTACAACGCTCCGACGCCATGTCCGGAGGTACTGCGTTTTTCTCTCTTGTTCAAACATTCCATCTGCACATGCATAAATGTTCCGGCTGGCTCTTCAAATTAATAGATCTAGATTCAACTGTTTCAAGTCACTCTTGTAAATACATTGATAAGTCATGAGATCAAGAGCACACAGGAATTCAATATTCAAGTCACATTTTATACCCCATCCTAGCTGATACACTTAAAATGTTATCCTAAACTTTTGTTCAGGATCAAGATTGCAGAATGACCTTTGCAATTAATTTATATAATCATAATGGTTATTTTCTCTATGCCACACATGAAGCGCTATTCCTGGAAGACCTGCATGGGTTTTACAATGGCTTGCCCATGGCTTGTGATTGTAAAATGAACACTTAAAAGCAGCTTCCCAGTCTGAAATGTCAGCTACTTTGTCGGTCTTGAATGACTTTTTGTTGTCTTCCACAATGTAAGGGAAGTGGAAGCCACAACTCTCATCATTTATTATTACTTTATGTGAAGAATACAAAACAACTTCTGAGGGGTGTGTACTTGTAAGATAAATATAGTCATGATTATCAACTTAAGGCTTTTGGAGCTTATTATAATAATCTCAGTCTGTTTGCTGAAAAAAGGATCTTTGCAGCCCTTCTTGTTTTTATTTGTAAGAGGGTTTTAAAATTGAAGTTTTCATCTTCAGATCTGATGCTCTGACTAAAGAGGAAGCACTAGGTTTGTTACCCTATAAAGGCTTCCTTTTGACATTATTTTAAGTGCTACTTTTATCAGTGATTTGAACTGCTTGGTAATTTGACCATTATGAGCCATGCAGCTAGTTGAGTGTGAGATCTGTCGCACCCTCAAGTCATATAAACTGTGTGTCAGCTTTGTGTGAAAATGTGCTCCCACTTGGTTAGTTGTCAAATCTTGACGCTGTTTTTGCATGATGTGTGGCAGTTTGACAGAATGGAACAGTGAAACCATTTATGGTCTCGGTGTTCCATTCTGTCAAACTCTTTCACTTGCAGAAAATGGCAAGCTGTGAATTACTGTATTGTTAGTTGGCAAAACAACCGGCTATATTTTTCTAGCCTGTAGATGAGAAACAATTATGAGTAAGGGAACTTTCCTGGTTATATGACAAACAGCAACCTTACAGTATACTTTTTATTGTTCACTGTTCTAAATCTCCCATGTTTTGGAAAGTAACAACTAAAACTAAGTGTAACATACATCTCCTATTCCTTTCTCAAGTTTAATTACCCGAATCAGAAAATACCATGATACTCTGTTTATCCACCCAAATTCTCAAGAAGCATATCGTTTCCAGTTTCTCGTGAAACTTACAGTGGTACCAATTAAGAGAAAACAAAAACAATGGTTATTCAAATTTTGGGTGGTATTATGGTATTTTCCGCTTCGCCCAATTTATTTACCTTCAATTTAGACTTAATTTTCTTAATATTAAGTGAAAGCTAATTAACTGTGCCTTGCATGCATTACTGATTTTGAAGCAAGCTAAGGAAGGCTTAATGAATAGCGAGACATAATGGCAAAAGAAACCCTTGGCTAACCTTCTTTAAACCTAATTTGGGCTTAATCTTCTTAAGCTGTGTGTGGTAGAAAATGATCAAATTCATTTCACAGACCTGGCTTGGAAATTGTCCATGGTCAAATCTCACAGCTTTAGGAAAAAACTGTCATTTTATGCATATTATCAAGAATTCAGTGCTCTTTGTATTTGGTTTACTTAATAATTGTTTATTGTACAGTGTATAATAGAACTTTATAAAAATAGTTTTATTATAACAGACACACTTATAGCAAGCTGCTACTTGATTTTTAGTTTTTGAAATTTAATTTGTCTTTTTTCAAGTCATTAACTTGTCATGAAGCCTCTTCTGCATCAAGTTAATTCTTACCCTTTAAGTTGAACTGTTTGTGTTTTTGTTGGTTTTTTTTTAATTTGGAGAATTTTGATCTTTATTCTAGTGTACATAACAGATTTACTGTATTTATCACAGTCATAATGAATGATTGTTTTTGTCTTGTCCAAACTCTTACATTAATTTTGTATTCTTATTTCTCAAGACATTCTTCAGAAGAACTTAAGTGGCAAGAAAGAAAGAGGTAGTAAATGACAATTATTATTGTTAGTGACACTATTAGTGCTTTATTATTATAATTATATTGTTATTAACAAACAAAATGATACATGAAATGAATCATATGTTGAACTGCAGATATTATTATTGTTATTATTACTATTATTATTATTAGTTATTTATTTATTTATTTACCTCAAATTTGCCAACTAAGTAATTATATTATGCAAATAATTGCATAAACTGATAAATGAGGTTGTACAAGATGCGAGCCATGCATTAGTCAACATGTGAGCCATATGCAAGTCAACATGCAAGTCATGCATGTCAGCGAGCCATGCAGTTACATGTATTGAAAGCTAACCGTTTAAAGTGGGTGCTTAGAATTAAGTAGTGTTTATCAGCGCTATTTGAAATGGGTGCTTAGACTTAAATGCGAGACTCGCATGGATCACTGGCTCGCAGTTTGCCAAGACCCCTAACAAATAAGTGAATACACAAATTAGGTCAAAAAGTATTTTAAAAGAAAAAGTAGTACATAAATAGCACAAACATAAGATATAAAAGATATATTTGGCTGAGAGACTTCCAGAAACCACAGGGCTTTTATGAGGGACCTTCCTGGAACAAAATGACTCGCTAAATGACTTAAATCACAAAATGAAAGGAAAAAAATTACCGTAGATAAAATTAAAAACAAAGTTAGGTGTATTCATGACTGACTAAAAAAGTAAGGAAGGAAACTGCATGGAAAGTTCGCTTGTTTGCAAAACAACCAATCACCAGTTTATTGACAAATGCTCCACATCTGCCTTAGGAATAGTATCTTTTAGAGTGCATCTTTGTGTTCAATAAAGAAGGGCCGAATAAACTGATAAATGAGGTTGTACAAGATGCGAGCCATGCATTAGTCAACATGTGAGCCATATGCAAGTCAACATGCAAGTCATGCATGTCAGCGAGCCATGCAGTTACATGTATTGAAAGCTAACCGTTTAAAGTGGGTGCTTAGAATTAAGTAGTGTTTATCAGCGCTATTTGAAATGGGTGCTTAGACTTAAATGCGAGACTCGCATGGATCACTGGCTCGCAGTTTGCCAAGACCCCTAACAAATAAGTGAATACACAAATTAGGTCAAAAAGTATTTTAAAAGAAAAAGTAGTACATAAATAGCACAAACATAAGATATAAAAGATATATTTGGCTGAGAGACTTCCAGAAACCACAGGGCTTTTATGAGGGACCTTCCTGGAACAAAATGACTCGCTAAATGACTTAAATCACAAAATGAAAGGAAAAAAATTACCGTAGATAAAATTAAAAACAAAGTTAGGTGTATTCATGACTGACTAAAAAAGTAAGGAAGGAAACTGCATGGAAAGTTCGCTTGTTTGCAAAACAACCAATCACCAGTTTATTGACAAATGCTCCACATCTGCCTTAGGAATAGTATCTTTTAGAGTGCATCTTTGTGTTCAATAAAGAAGGGCCGAATAAGAACTTTTTTTTTTTTTTAAGTTAACATTCTGTGTTATAAAAGTTAACTTTCTGTGTTACATTGCAATCACAGAAGAAGAGATCATTGCCAAGGGGTATCCGTCATACACAACTTCTGCTGGGTGGATAGGGTACACTGATTCACAGTTGCAAGAACTGTGCCAGAAATACCTCAAAGCTGGGTGGACAAGGTTAGTTTAAGAATCAGCTCCTTTGGGCTGTTAAGTGAACAAAAAAGTTTTCCACATGCACAGTGGATTTCTGTTGGCAACATGATTTACAGCACTCTTGATCCTTTCAGCTGGGAGTGTTTTGATATTTTTCAATACTATTATCATGGTGCATTTTTAAAGGTTGTCTGCAAGTTCCTAACTGTTGCCATGGAAATGGTGAAGCACCACTTAAAGACCCTCTAAAATGCAGTCTTTTGGGAAAACATTAAATTAATTCAGTGACCAAATTAAAATTAAATAATACTGTATGTGATATGAGAGAAAATTATTGAGTTTTTAATGAAGACACCATTAGAAAGATGAAAACTTGATACTTTTTAAAAATTTTCTGTAAGGGTGAAGAAACAAATCTTACTCGTAATAATCAGAGCAGGCCCACAAGCAAACTTTCAATGTGCAGCTCACCACATCCAAAAGTGACATTTTTTAGAACATTAATTTGAATTTGATATCGGCAGAGGTGAGAATCTCAAGTATTGCAAGTGTGGCTCAAAAACTTTTGATTTCAAGCTTCCTTAAGAGAGTGGCATCAATTATTGCAAGCCAGGCATTGTTCAACAGAACCTATGGCAGTACTATAGGTATATCTTACATGGTGTATAATTTTTTCCACATTACATTCTGTCATTTGCAGGTTTAAAATGAAGGTTGGATCCAACCTTGATGATGATATGAGGAGAGCAGAGATAATTAGGAGTGAAATTGGATGGGATAACTTTCTGGTTTGTGAGTTTATATTTGCCTTAAAATTATGCATTTAGCAAGACGACCAATCCTGACAGCTCTCTCTTTATAGGGACTTCTAGTCAATCAGGTTTCCTTCTTATTTGCTGAGCGTTGTGGTCAATGCAATTACTTTTCAGTTTTGCTATAAACAGTAAATTCACTTCTTTGTTTCCAGGCAATGGATGCAAACCAATGCTGGGAGGTAGAGGAGGCAGTTTATTACATGAAACGGTTGGCCAAGTTTAAGCCGGTGTGGATTGAAGAACCGACATCGCCAGATGATGTTCTAGGTAGCCTAATGGGTATATAGTTACTTGTCTATTCCCACCTGAACCAGGTCAAGCCTCATGTACAATGTTTCACTCTCTGTTACTGACCATAAAAAATGTCCTGACTTGTCAATGTTTGTGTACAATAATATTGTACACAATATTATACCATTGAACAGCTGTTTGTATTTAGTTTCCTTTCCCACTTACAATGTTACATTGCTTTGCCAACCTGGCTTTTTCTGAATGCTAAGAGAAAATTCCATGAACCCTTTCACTCCTGAACCATTCCCGGTTGACAAATGAAATTGTCGGGCAGTAGAGGGAGTAAAATCTAGAAGTCTCACTCTTATGACGGAAGGGAGACCCTGTGACTTCCCCGACACGGTCTGTGAATTTGAGAACGAAACAATTGATTTAAGAAGTGATTTATAATTCTACTGTAACAACTATGTAACTTAAGTGTACATAATAACTGGTTAGTGTAGTTTTAGTCACTCTCAGCAATTTTGGAATTAAGGACATTGTTATTATTGTAGTTTCATTGAATTAATGTGTTACAGGTGAAGAGCCATTTCGTATTTATGGAGATACTGTAAAGAAACCATTATCATTATCATTATCATTATCATTATTAGAGCGAGTTTCGATCGAGTGTTGTGAAACCAAAACCAAAGTAATTACTTTGGCCAATCAAAAAGGACGGAGACAATCCAGTAAACCAATCAAAACTCGAAGTAATTACACGTAGCCGACACAAAGCGCAGGAAAATGTGCACGCGCGAGCCACAATTGGTTTTGGTTTCTCTTCCGATTGGTTGAAAAAATGGTGCGAGAACTTTGAACCAATCACTGAGTGAAGTAATGCAAAACAAAAGTAATTCGCTAATTACTTTCGATACTCAATTGAACTTTTGAAAAAGCGGTATTTTATTTTTTCATCGCAACGGTACAATAATTATTATAGCAAACGGAATGTAGTTTTATATGTATAAGGTTACCATTCAGTTCGGTCGTTTTTGGACAGACCTCACTGCGCCCGGTCTGTACTGTCAATTAGAGAGCTTAAGCAGGCGCGTTTTTGAGACGCGGACGGCAACCGGAAGTGAGCTGTTTTCCCTTTTAACTTGTCTTCACACAACCACATTTACATTGCTACCCCCTAGTATCTTTTCTCCATTTGAGATGATTAGTGTAAAAATCTGGGATACACCACTGCCTTGACACGCGAAATGTTCTCTTCCGGTTGCCGTCCGCTCTCAAAAACGCGCGTGCTTAAGCTCCCTAATATTCCCCGCTACGGCCCTCGCACTCGATTAGTAATGAGCACGCGACGTTTTTGAGCCGTGGATGGCAACCGGAAGTGAGCTGTTTTCCCTTTTAACTTGTCTTGTCACACTACCACCTTTATATATTGCTAAGTATCTTTCCTCCATTAGAGATGATTAGGTTAAAAATCTGGGAGACACTACTGTCCTGGCATTCGAAATGTTCATTTCCGGTTGCCGTCCGCGGCTCAGAAACGTCGCATGCTTTAAACTCCCTATTTTATTGCTCTCAGACCTCAAGAACGTTTTCCAGTATTTGAGCAAGGGCACATTCACATTGCGTACTCGCAGGGCTCGAGACTACACTGTAACTTTTTAGCTTACTAGCATAGTGGCTAGTAGCAGGTCTGATTTCACTGGCCAAAACTAAATCTGCTCTATCCAGTCTCGTCATGCGCAGTTTCAGCTTTGTGCGACATTTGCAGACTAGGCTTGGATAAATTCTGCTCGTAAAATGGCTTATAAATTCTGACTGCCGGTAGTGCTCGTAAAAATCGCTTATTCTGTTCTAAATTCTGCTCGGACACCCTTGTTCTGCTCACATTCCCTTCGGGCCATATAACATCTTTGCAAATACAAAAGGGAGCCTGGGCCTAACCTCTAAATTCGTTATGCAAAGCAAAATGTAATTCATCTTACTTTAGGTCAAATAATCAAATCAAACACAAGGTATTTTCCATTTGTTTTTTATTGAATTTGAAATTTTTCTTACACTCTTTATGCATATCATTAGTGCCGCTGTTTTATTCTGCTCAAATTCTGCTCGAAAATGCCTTATTCTGCTGGAAATTCTGCTGGCAGAATATATCTGAGCCTACTGCAGACTGCAGTCTGCAAATGTTGTGTGTGTGGCTTACGCGCGCTCGCTCAGATAAAAACCCTTTCGAGCCTCCTTAAACAATCATTTCAGACCTGCAGTTTCAATACCTGACTTATCTGATCCACTTGATAATTGCTTAACCTTGTATTTTATTGGATACCTTAAAGTAATCTATAAAGAAAATGAGGGGACTTTTAGTGACAGGATTGCGGTGCATTCAACAGGGCATGCTGAAATTTCAAAGAAACTAGAGCCTTATGGCATTGGTGTTGCTACTGGGGAACATTGCCAGAATCGAGTCATCTTTAAGCAGTTCCTACAAGCCAAAGGATTACAGTTTTGTCAGATTGATAGCTGTAGAATGGGTGGATTGAATGAAGTGTTGTCTGTCCTCTTGATGGCCGCGAAGTTTGGAGGTACAGGTGTTTTCTGCTTTTTCATTGTTCGTACGGGTCATGGAAATCCTGAAAAGTCATGGATTTCTAATCTTGTAAAATCCACGCCTGGAGATCCTTGAAAATAAATACAAGTCATGGAAAATCCTAAAAAATTAGCTCTATGCGCAAACAAAATAAAATTTTTGTCTCAAGTTTTGGCAAACGCAATAGACCTCTTTACAGTTGTGTGCTCAGTTACTTAGCCTTTAAATTAAAGTCAGGCTGGTGTTCACCTTGTTATGATACAGACCTCTCTCCTTTTCTTATGTTAATGATGTATGTCATGCCATAAAGTAAGAATTTTCACAAGAAAAGTAGTGAGGTTTCTGTCAAAACAAGGTCAACTCCAGCCTCACTTTCATTCATAGGCCAGGTAACAACGCACCCCACTGTAACATGGACTATTGGAACCTGTGACATTTCATATTCTGGAACGCGTATGTATATTCAAGTAGTCTCCCTCGCAGTCGTAATAAGGGTTTCCGAGGTCATGGATTTTGTTTTGTATGGTCCTTGAAAGTCCTGGAAAAGTCATGGAATTTTGGGACACAAAAAGTGTACAAACCCTGTAAAATTTTGTAAAATCTGTTTCGACGAGAATCTTAAAATTGCGAAGGTGTATTTTCAACCAGATATTGTCAATGCATAAGTTTTGAGACAAATAGTCATGGTGTAAAATAATAGAAACAGAAATAGAAGCAGAAGAAATAACGGGAACAAAAGCACTAAAAGCTGCGACAATAGAAGCTGCTGCAGAGTGTTGCTAAACTGTCGAAAAATTATCGCAACACGGGAAACTCATTAACATACAAAACCATGTCACGGGTAGCTGCTTTGCTGGGGATTGTAAGCACTCTCAGCATTTCCAAATTCTAATTTGGTTCTAATTTTCTACGCAAATTTTTCACTCGAAGTATTTGGTCATTTAATCCTATAACTGCGATGACATAATCCAGACCAAGAACAGCGAAATAAGGCTTTGACATTAAACAGCAGTGGTTATTCATCACTTTATTCAAGACTAACAAACTTCATCCCTTGCGGCATGTTACATTAAAAAAAAAACGGTGGCCGCATTTCGTTTCCTTTAGTTTCAGTTTCGACTGGTACACCACCGTGTCCGCCTTGAGAAAACCCTCTACTCCTTACATTTCCAACGACACCAAACTATGCAACGCGCTTTTCATATTCAGTCCTGCTAAAGTGATTTGTTCTCTCCCCGCTTCACCATTAATTGCCTTCTACTATTAGCTGCTCCGTTTGTGAACGGCCATTCCTCTACCTGGGCTCTGGACACTTTGAATTCCGCGTACAACTATAATTAACGCGGGCCTAACTGTAGTGTCAACTACAACTAGTACAGTAAACACCCGCATAATTATAAGAACCTAGAATTTAAGAGCATGTTAGGCCAAAGATTTCATTTTATACCATCCGCACACCCACCCCCACTTACATAAGAGTTACCAGTAGCCTCAAAATATTGAACAGGTTTTTATTTTAGAAACAAAATTGCACTTTAAACTGCACAGGTCTTGTTTAAAACTTCTTCTCCATGGTTATGAAATATAAAGGAATCAGCGTCCTCATCAGAGGAAATCAGTCATACCATATCATAGAGTAGATATCTTTTGTGGAAATAAGAACCAATTCAAGAACCTAGATAGCCTAAAACTACTGTAGATACCATTTTTAAAAGAACCTATTTACACTAACGTCTTCTTATATACGGGTGCACGTGTTTACTGTATAGGGAGTAGAAGTAGCAGAAGTAGTGTGACAGTATCAGTTGTGTGGAGTGTGAATGGCTGTGACTGCAAGAGATTTTAAGCAAAGCAAGTGGTAGCAGCAGAAGCAGTTGTAGCAGTAGTATCCGCAGCAACATTTGCCCCGATTATTTTGTATTTGTTATGAGTGATACTTTTTCATTTACAACCATTTTTCCTCAGTTCCTGTGTGCCCACATGGGGGTGGTGTCGGTTTGTGTGAATACATTCAGCATATTTCAATATTTGACTACATTTGTGTCTCGGCGTCATTAGAAAACAGGTGAGGAATTACGAGGTCATAAAAAGGAAGCTGTTTTGATAGCAGAGAGGTGGGGGAAAAAAGGGAAGACTTTTAAAGAGCTTGAAAATTTAGTCATTATGTTGAGTGGCAAAGCTCTATTATGGAGTGCGTTTGGTAACAGTTCAGGGTAAAGACTTCCTTGTCTTGGACCTGTCTCAATCCTAGGCCCTCTCTCCTGTGATGTGATTCGCCCCTATAAAATGTGCAGGGATGCCATGTGTGTGTCGCACGAGCGGTCGGTCGGTCGTTCGTCCCAAGAAATCTTGATACAATCTGCATAAGTCCTTTGTTTTTGTACTCGTCGAACGCAAAATAATTATTGCTGAATGACCTTTCTGTAATTTAGGTACAGGGTTCGGATGAACAAAATATGTCACTCTTAATTAACCAGCTCCGAGCTGGCTTGGTGGCTTATTTGGGTAGAGCTGTGCAACGCAATTTCCCGGTCATGGATTGGAATCCCTTTAAAGTCTTGATTTTCTAAGTTGCTTATCTAACTGCGAAGACCTTTCTAACTTTCATTCTTTTCGTACAGTACAAGTCAACTTGCGGTTCGTTATTTAAATACGCAGATCTCAGTCCCACTTCTATATATTGTACCTATCACTGATAGGGTCATCGTTCCGTCGTTCAATCCACTAAAAATGCACGGGAGATCTAAGTGGGATTTGTAGTGGCTTATCAATGTATTAAAATACCGTACAGATATGCCACTCATGCCGTTCAGTCCTGATTACTTGACGCATCTTGCGGCAAACGCGAAGTCTTTAAGTGGATAGTGATTCCACAAATGGAATATCTGGCCTTTAAAAGTTTCAGGGGCTTTAAAGAACGGGCCGTTTTTGCCTTTGTTTTCAAGACTTGCAACATTGCCCAACATTCGTTGGTTATTTGAACACCTTCGGCGAAGATGGCCCACCAAGATGAGCTGGCGCATGTGTCAACATGTAGCGCGCTTTTGAAGAATTTTTTTTTAAAAAGGTAATTACTTGTGATATTTGTGAATTTTGCCTTCCTCAGAGTAACAGAATTTGCGGATCATCTTCATGAGCATTTCGTTCATCCAGCAGTTACAGAGAATGGATCTTACAAAGTGCCAATGGTAATTTTTTCTTTTCCACTACTTGAGATGACGGACAACATATTGAAGGGCTCCCAATCAGAAATGCGTTTTGTTGTGAAGATCAATCTCTACACCTTTTGGAAACATTTTCGCATAGTGTGATATTTTATCGTCAAATTTTGTTTTTAGTGCCTGGTCAAAGTTGGTAACATAAGCAGTTATTGAATCCATGAGTGGGCTGAGCAAGGGGCTTGGGTCTATAAAAATGAGGAAAGGTGACGTTTTGACGCCGTCTTCATCATTTTGAAGACAAGTTTTTGTGGCCTATTCCTTCGACGACGTCATAAACTACTTTGCATCATAGTTCTAAAAGAACTTTGGTAATGTAAATTAGTTCTTGACGTCATCGAAGGAATAGACCCAGACCTCTCACTAGCTCGGCCATGGGACAAATGAATGCCAGCTTTGTTACTCTCTCGTACCTCATTTGGCCTATTAAAAAAAAACTATAGATAAGCAAAGGTAAAATATACGTTAGACATTTCACTTTTGCAAAGAAAATTCTTTGAGGTTAGGTGCACTTGAAAAGAAAAAGTCTCGACGTGCAAAGTGTCGACGGTTTTGGATATGATCTGCTTGTTCATTTTTATTCATCTAGCCCGCGTTGCTCAAAGAATTTTTGGGCTGATCAGCAGTAAATACTATGACACCATGCTCATCCAGTGGAGAAAAGTCTGCTAATTCAAGAAATAGACCAAATCGGGTAACCCAATGTTGTACCCAATTCAAACCCTTTGGGAATAAAACGTTTTGTGCTAGGTATGTCCATACATTTAAATATGAATGCGACATTATAATGCTAATGTGATACAAAAAGAATCTTCACCGCGGGGGATTTGAATTGGGTACAACATTGAGGCCCCGTCTACACTTATCCGTATTCGTTTGAAAACGCAACCTTTTGTTCCGTTTTCAAAAACGTTCGCGTCCACAGGTAACGTTTTCGCATCGTTTTCGCCTGTCCACACGTATACGATGAATCGATTTGAAAACGATAACCTGACTGCGCATGCTCGACGTATGAGTATTCGCTTTTTTACGATAACCATTTGGACTGGAAAGTTGTCCCACCAAGCGCTAGTATGGCCAGTCTAAGCCAAATCGTCGAGGTCTAGGCCGACAACCACCAAGTCGTTTCAACCTTCTGCCTCTTGACACTGGTAGTGAAAGTAACCTAATAACGTTCTGCCGCCTTCTGGAATAGTCAGCTTGAGGAAATAGCAAAGCTAAATTTGCTTGAAAACGGGCAATTATGTTTGAAATAAGCCCAAGTATTAAAAACAAGAAAGTAAAGCGCCTGTCCGCCATCTTCAATAAGTTTATAATATTGCGCGGAGTGGATTGGAACCGATAGTGTGACGTCAGCGTTTTCGAAAAGTTCCGCTTTCGTCTGTCCACACGTACACGCGAAAACAGCGTTTTCAAAAAGTGCCACTCTGGAGAGCCTTTTTGAAAAGTTCCGTTTTCATCTGATACGCGTAAAGAAAAAGTTTTGTTTTCAAATGAAAACGAATATGTGTGGACGAGGCCTGAGTTAGCCGATTTGCTCTGAGACAATGCGACTCGGCAATGGTTTAAATATCCAGGATAAGGATAATAGGCAAAATGAGGGGTTGTGTTTTCTTGCTGTTGTTGAAGAAAATGGTTTTCTGCAAAAGTGGATTTGCAGGACGGCTGATACTTCTTCGTTTTTCTCAGAGCCCAGGGTACAGCGCAGAAATGAAGAAGGAATCTCTAGATGCTTATGAATACCCAAACGGATCAGAATGGAAAAAGCTTGTTAAGAATGGTCTCTTCGAAGACAAGATTGAATTGTCAGGATAATAATTCACTGAGTTAAAGGAAGATCAATCGAGATGAACATAATCAATTTTAGGAGAGGAGTTCCAGGCATTTTTGTTTGACTTTTCATTGGTGACTTTCGATGATCAGCTTTGTAGTTTTCCGCGGGTTTCAGAAGGTGAAACATCAACGATATCAAAGTTGTTGAGGGACGTTTCGACGACTCCATGTCATTATTATGAACGTAATTGAATAACTAAGTAGATGAGATTTATGTACATGAAAGAGTTATGAAAATATTAAGATTTAGGTTTCAGGGTAAAATTAAAAAAAATTTGTGAGGAGTTTGGTAATGACACAGTTTGGGTGGCATTTTCCTGATGTAGATCAAACAGTACATCGTTAATCAATAATCATGACAATGATAATAAATTAATAATGAAAACAATGACAATGATAATTAACAATGATAATTATGACAATGATAATAAATTAATAATGACAATTATGATAATAATTAATAATGATATTGGTGAAAATAATCACTGATAAGTAACGATGATAATGATGACAATCATAATTAACAATGATACTAATGACAATCATAATTGATAATGATAATGATAATGATCACGTGGAGTCATTGAAATATCCAGCGTTCAACAACCTGACATTGTTGATTTTTATTCTCAAGTGTTTTACTACACCTTGTGTTTAAGACGATGCATACAATGCAATGATTGTGGTAGTTATGTTTGCCGCTTTGGCTAAACTAGGTAGCATAAAAGAGGAACACCGGGTTGGTGTTTGTGTCACCTTGCTTTTTTTCTTGTAGCATGGAAGAGTGTTCAAACATGATGTTTCGGCTGCCATGTTGGTATCTCAGGCTATACCTCTAGAGTTGAACTATATTTTTATGACAACTTTTTCTTGAAATGTGGCCTTCAATCACATCAGTGAAAACAACCAATTTATGTTTACTTCTGTCCTCAAGTCAAATTTT